>NC_048238.1:48686919-48822827 GCF_002007445.2 Ailuropoda melanoleuca | reverse complement strand
TATATCACATCTTCTTTACCCTTCATCAAGCCATGGACATTTGGGCTTTTTCCATAATTTGGCTATTGTTGATAATAAACATTGGGCAGCATGTATCCCTTTCAATCAGTATTTTTGTATCTTTTAGGTTAACACCTAGTAGTGCAATTGCTGGATCTTTGGGTAGTTCTATTTTTAATTTTTTGAGGAACTTTCATGCTCTTTTGTTGATAGGTATGTACTTACTGCCAATTTATTGTTTTCTGGTTGTTTTTGTAGTTCTCCATTCCTTTCTTCTTCTCTTGCTCTCTTCTTTTATAATTGATGACTTTCTTTATTGTTGTGCTTGTATTCCTTTCTCTTCATTTTTGTGTATCTATTATAGACTTTTGGTTTGTGACTACCATGAGGTTCATATATAGCATTCTAATTATATAGTAGTCTATATTAAGTTGATGGTTACTTAATTTCAAACACATTCTAAAAGAATTACATTTGTACCCCTCCACCCACATTTTATGTATATGATGTCCTATTTTACATCTTTTTGTTTTGTAAATCACTTAACTATTTTTTTTAGATATAATTGACTTTGACTACTTTTAACTTTCATACTACCTTTGTATGTGAATAATTACCAAATATAATGTGTGTTTGCTTTTACTAATATTTTTCTGACTTCTGATTAAAAATTTCCCCCTCCACTTAAATAAATATCTTTAACATTTCTTGTAATCTTGTTTAGTAGTGATGAACTCCTTTAACTTTTGTTTGACTGGGAAACTTTGTCCTTCAATTCTGAATGATAATATTGCCAGGTAGATTATTGTTGGTTATAGGCTCCCCCCCCCTTTTCAGTGCTTTGAATTTATCATGCCAATCCCCTCTGGCCTGCAAAGTTTCTTTTGAAAAATCAGCTGATAGCCTTGTTTTTTCTTGTATACAACTAGTTGCTTTCCTTTTTCTTTTTGCCTTTAAAATGATCTATTTTTAATCTTTGACATTTTACTTATCATGTGTCTCTGTAGACCTTCTTAGGTTCATCTTGCTTGGAGATATCTCTGCTTCCTGGACCTAGAAGTTTCCTTCCCCATGTTAGGGAAGTTTTCAGATATTATTTCTTTAAAAATGTTTTCTGCCACATTCTCTCTCTCTTCTTTTTTCTGAGACCCATATTATGCAAACATTAGTATGCTCAGTGTTGTCCTAGAGAATCATTAATTTGTGTTCATTTTTTAGATTGTTTTCTTTTTCATTTTGGTGTTCAGATTCTGTGTTTTCCATCACACTGCATTCCAAATTGCTGACCCATTTTTCTGCATCCTCTAATCTGTTGTTGTTTCCTTCTAGTGTTTTTCAATTCATACTGTGTATCATACTGTGTTCTTCAACTAGATTGAAACTTTTTCAATATTTTTTTATCTCTTTCTTCAAGTTCTCACTGAGTTTATCAACTCTTCTCTCAAGTCTGGTGAGCATATATATGGCTATTACTTTGAAATCTTCATCTGGTAGATTGCTTATCTCCTTTTTTTTAGTTCTTTTTCTATTTTTTTCTTTCCTTTGGGGCATATTCCCTCTGTCTCTTTTTGCTTGACTTTCAAGGTTTGTTTCTATGAATTAGACAAAGTAGTGATTTCTTAGACTTGCAAGAATTGTTTTGTGTAGAAACATACCATACATAGACTGTGTGTCTGACAATATTGTTTGGCTGGTTGGAGCTATGATAGTCATGGGTTGGAGCTATGAGATTCATGGGTTTGGGGCAGTCTGTGCCAGGGCTGCCCCAGTGGGATGGTTGAAACTAAAGTCAGCATGGGCCAGGAAATCTTAGGGCTCTCCACAGAAAGTGTACCCTGGCAGGATAGTGAAAAATAAGTGGATGCAAGTCAAGGGGTCCTGAGGTATTCTGTGCAGGGCATACCCTAGCAGGATGGCTGGAACTAAAACAAGTGTGTTCCTGGTGTGTTATGATGACTGTACCACCTTGGTGAAATGGGTGAAGGGTAGTGAGCATTGTCCAAGAGTGTTATAATGAATGTTATGCTGGGGTCACCTTTTGGGGTCTCCTTGAGGGAATCGCTATGTCTCACACCAGCTTGGGTCCAAGGGCTTGCTGAGGTGACAGGTCTGGCAAGGTATATGTACCTTGTTCTTGTCTGTACCTCAAGGGGGAGGGGGAATTTGAACAATGGTACTTACCTGCCTACCTGAACCCAGAGAGTGTTCTGCAGCAGAATTAAAATTTGGCAGAGCTCTAGAGCTGTTTTTTTTTATTCCTGTTTCTCTTTTAAACAGTGGCTTACTTAAAGAGTCTATTCAACAAGGACATCTAAAAGTTATAAATATTTATGCTCTTAACTTGGGAGCAGGCAATTATATAAACCAATAAATAACAAAATTAAAGAAACACATTGATAATAATACAATAATAGTAGGGGACATCATCAACTCACTCACAGTAATGGGTAGATCATCTAAGCTGAAGAAGAACAAAGAAACAAGGGCTTTGAATGACACACTGGGCCAGATGGACTTGACAGGTATATAGAGATCATTCCATCCTAAAGCAACAGAATACAAATTCTTCTGGAGTGCACATGGAACATTCTCCAGAATAGATCACATACTCAAATCAGGTCTTAACCAGTAGCAAAAAACTGGAATTATTCCCTGCATATTTTCAGACCACAGTGCTTTGAAACTTGAACTCAATCACAAGTGGAAATTTGGAAGGAACTCAAACACTGGAGGTTACAGAGCATCCTACTAAAGAACAAATGGGTCAACCAGGAAATTAAAGAAGAATTAAAAAATACATGGAAACAAATTAAAATGAAAACACAACTCTTCAAAACCTTTGGGATGTAGCAAAGGCATTACTAAGAGGGAAATATTAGCAATACTAGCCTTTCTCAAGAAACTAGAAAAGTCTCAGGGGCGCCTGGGTGGCACAGCAGTTAAGCGTCTGCCTTAGGCTCAGGGCATGATCCCAGCATTCTGGGATCAAGCCCCACAAGAGGCTCTTCTGCTGGGAACCTGCTTCTTCCTCTCCCACTCCCCCTGCTTTTGTTCCCTCTCTCGCTGGCTATCTCTCTGTCAAATGAATAAATAAAATCTTTAAAAAAGAGAGAAAAGTCTCAAATACACAACCTAACCACACACAAAAAGGAGCTGGAGAAAGAACAGCAAATAGAGCCTGAACCAAGCAGGAGAGGAGATATAATAAAGATTAAAGCAGAAATCAGTGAAATAGAAACCAAAAGAACAGTAGAACAGTTCAACAAAACTAGGTGCTGGTTCTTTGAAAGAATGAATAAGATTGATAAACCCCTAGCCAGACTTATCAAAAAGAGAAGAGAAAGGACCCAAATTAATAAAATCTTGAATGAAAGAGGAGAGATCATTACCAACACCAAGGTAATACAATTTTAAGGGCATATTATGAGCAACTATATGCCAACAAATTAGACAATCTGCAAGAAATTGATGCATTCCTAGAAACTTATAAACTACCAGAACTGAAACAGGAAGAAATAGAAAACCTGCACCAAAAAAACCCCCATAAGATATCTAGGAATAAACGTAGCCCAAGAGGTAAAGGATATGTACTCTAAAATTTACAGAACATTTATGAAAGAAAGTGAGGAAGACACAAAGAGTTGGAAAAATATTCCATGCTCATGGACTGGTAGAATAAACATTGTTAAAATGTCTATGCTTCCCAGAGCAATGTACACATTCAATACAATCCCTGTCAAAATATTATCAACATTTTTCAGAGCTGGAACAAACAATTCTAAAATTTGTATGGAACCAGAAAAGAAACCCAATAGCCAGAGGAATGTTGAAAAAGAAAACCAAAGCTGGTGGCACCACAATGCTGGACTTCAAGCTATATTACAAAGCTGTAATCATCAAGACAGTATGGTACTGGCACAAAAACAGACACATAGAACAATGGGACAGAATAGAGACCTCAGAAATGGACCCTCAAGTCTATGGTCCACTAAGCTTTCAACAAAGCAGGAAAGAATATCCAATGGATAAAAGACAGTCTCTTCAACAAATGGTGCTGGGAAAATGGGACAGCCACATGCAGAAGCCTGAAAGTGGACCATTTTCTTTCAACATACACAAAGATAAACTCAAAATGGATGAAAGACCTCAATGTGAGACAGGAATCCATCAAAATCCTATAGGAGAACACAGGCAGCAACATCTTTGATCTCAGCCTCAACAACTTACTACACATGTCTCCAAAGGCAAGGGAAACAAAAATAAAAATGAACTATTGGAGCTTCATCAAGATAAAAAACTTCTGCCCAGCAAAGGAAACAATCAACAAAACTGAGAGGCAACCTACAGAATGAGGGAAGATATTTGCAAATGACATATCAGATAAAGGGCTAGTATCCAAGATCTATAAGGGACTTCTCAAACTCAACACCCAAAACACATATAATCCAGAAGAAATGGGCAGAAGACATGAACAGACATTTCTCCAAAGAAGACATACAAACGGCCAACAGACACATGAAAAAATGCTCCACATCATTTGGCAACAGGGAAATACAAATCAAAACCACAATGAGATACCATGTCACACCAGTCAGAATGGCTAAAATTAACAAGTCAGGAAACAGTAAATGTTGACAAGGATGAAGAAAAAGGGGAAACCTCTTATACTGTTGGTGGGAATGCAAGATGGTACAGCCACTCTGGAGAACTGTATGAAGATTCCTCAACACATTACAAATAGAGTGACCTTACAACCCAGCAATTGCACTACTGGGTGTTTACCCCCAAGATAAAAATGTAGTGATCTGAAGGGACACCTGCACCCTAATGTTTATGGCAGCAATGTTCACAATAGCCGAACTGTGGAAGGAGCCAAGATGTCCATGGACAGATGAATGGAGAAAGAAGATGTGATATATCTATATCTATATCTACATCTATATCTATATCTATATCTATATATAGATATAGATATAGATTGATATAGATATAGATATTGATATATATATATAGATATATATATACACACACACACATACACACACACACACACAATGGAACATTACTCAGCCATCAGAAATGATGAAATCTTACCATTTATACTGATGTGGATGGAACTGGAAGGTTTTATGCTGAGTGAAATAAGTCAATTGGAGAAAGACATTTATATGGTTTCACTCATATGTTCAATATAAGAAGCAGCACAGGGGATAATAGGGGAAGGGAGAGAAAACTGAAGGGGTAGAAATCAGAGAGGGGGACAAACCATGAGAGGCTTTTAACTATGGGAAAAAACAGGGTTGTTGGAGCCAAGGTGGGTGGTGGAATCGATCAACTGGGTGGCAGGCATTAAGGAGGGCACCTGATGTGATGAGCACTGGATGTTATATGCAACTGATGAATTACTACTCCAGATCTGAAACTAATGATGCATAGTGATATGTTAGCTAATTGAATTTAAATTTAAAAAAAGAAAAGAAAAAAGGGGGGGCTTTTTCTTTGGCCCAGGGTAAGGGGGATAGTGTAGTCTAGGGGTTTGAGGGGACTTAGGTTGCAAACTAGCTAAGGCACTCAGACCCTGCTCCTATCTATGCTATCAGAATGGAGGGGGAATATCAACAACTGTTTACCACCCCCTTTAACCCTTAATCATTTAGAAGATGATTAGTTCTTTTATATCCTAGTTTCCATTTTATGTCACAGCTTTTTTTCTGTGCCTGGTCTTTTAGTGCTATTTTTTTTGTTTACATTGCAACTTGCAGCATCAGGGGTGGAGTTTCTATCATTATCATGTCTTCATCTCTCTTGCATTTCTTTATGTGGTCTCTCTATCCTTTGTTTTGTAGAAACTGTTCAGTTTGGCCCTCAATCCTTTTTCAGGAGGAATTGCTGTGTATGTAGGTGTTCATCCAGTGCATCTGTGTAGAAGGTGAGTTCAGGGTCTTCCTATATCACTATCTTGAACTTTCTAGTAAAGAAACAATTTGTGATGTAAGAAATATAATACCTGATGATAAAACTTTAGAAGCACTCCCATGAAATTTATGATCAAGACAAAAATTCTATTATCGCTCTTTTGTTTTTGATGTCTTAGCCACTACAATAATAATTAAAATGTAGGATAATAAATATTGGAGAGTATGAGTAAAAAATCACTATAATTTGAAAATGTTGTCTACATCTAAAATTAAATGACATCTCCAGAAAAGGTTAGTAACCAAATTATAGAAGTAACATATAATTCAACACTCAAAAACAAATAATCCAATTAAAAGTGGGCAGAGTTTTCTATTATGTTCTCTTGATCTATGTGTCCATTTTTGTGCCTGTACCATGTTTGGATTACAACAGGTTTGTAATATAACTTGAAGACTAGAAACCCCAGAAATAATCCCACATCTCTATGGTTAATTAATCTTTGACAAAGTAGGAAAGAATATCCAGTTGGAAAAAGACAATATCTTCAAAATATGGTATTGGTAAACCTGGACAGCAAAATGCAAAAGAATGAAACTGGATCACTTTCTTACACCACACACACAAATAAGTTCAAAATGCATTGAAGGTCTAAATATGAGATCAGAAACCACAAAAATCCTAGACGAGAGCACAGGCAGTAACTTCCTTAACACTGTAGCAATTTCTAGATATGTCTCCTGAGATGAGGGAAATAAAAGCAAAAATAAACTATTGGGACTTCCCAAAATAAAAATCTTCTGCTCAGGAAAGGGAAGCAGTCAACAGAACTAAAAGGCAACCTATGGAATGAAAGAAGATATTTGCAAATGACATATCTGATAAAGGGATCATACCAATATATATAAAAAACTTATAAGACTCAACACCCAAAAAATGAATACTCCAATTAAAAACTGTGTAGAAGACATGAATAGACATTTTTCCAAAGAAGACATACAAATGGCCAACAGACACATGAGAAGATGCTCAACATTACTGATCATCACAGAAATTCATATAAAAACTACAGCAGAGGATCTTAACTATAGAGAACAAACTGAGGGTTACTGGAGGGGAAGTGGGTGGGGGGATGGGCTAAATGGGTGATAGGCATTAAGACACTTGTTGGGATGAGTATTGGGTATTATAGTTAAGTGATTAAGTGATGAATCATTAAATTCTGCTCCTGAAACCAATACTACACTATATGTTAACTGACTTGAATTTAAAGAAAAATAAATAAATGAACAACAACAATAACAACAACAGAAGTAACAGCAGTCAACAAAGTAAAAAAGAACTGCAGTGAGTTTTCACCTCACACCTGTCAGAATTGCTAAAATAAAGAATTCAAGAAATAACAGATGTTGTTGAGGATGTGGAGAAAGGGGAACCCTCCCACACTGTTGGTGGGGATACACACTTGTGCAGCTACTAAGGAAAAGGGTAGGGAGGTTCCTCAAAAATTTTTAAATAGAGCTACCCTATGATCCAGTAATCACACTACTGAGTATTTACCCAAAGAAAACAAACACACTAATTTGAAGGGATATGTGCACCCTTCTGTTTATTGATGCATTATTTACAACAGCCAAATTATGAAAGCAGCCCAAATATCCATTGATAAATGAATGGATAAGAAGAAGTGAAATTTTATATATATTAATATGCAGCCATAAAAAAGAAGGGTATCTTGCCATTTGCAACAACATGGATGGAATTAGAAAGTGTAATGCTAACTGAAATAAGTCAGTCAGAGAAAGACAAATACCATATGATTTCACTCATATGTGGAACTTAAGAAACAAAAAAAAGGAAAGAAAAAAAGAGAGAGAGAAACCAAGAAACAGACTCCTACTTATAGAGAATAAACTGACAGTCACCAGAGGGGAGTTGGCAGTGGAATGGGTGAAATATATGATGGGGAGTAAAGAGTACAGTTATCTTGAGCACTGAATAATGTATAGAATTGTTGAATCACTATATTGTACACCTGAAACTAATATAACACTGTATGTTAACTACACTAGAATTAAAATTTTAAAAACTTACTAAAAATAAAAAAATAAAAAACTTAATAAAATAAAAAAAATAGAGAGAAATCCAGAAATATCAGAAGTATCAAAATAGGCGAGTAAGTATAAATAACATACTAAGTACCAATATTTTCTATGTATATTACTATTAACAAATTTAATGAATATATCAGTCACAGAGGCAAGATGAGGAGTAGAGGACCCTGTTTAAACTGGTCCCCAGAGTTTTGCTGGATATCTATCAAAACATTTTGAATGCCCATGAAATCAATCGGAGATGTAAGAATATATACCTGAATCTCTACAAGCAGAAGGGCAGCTGCTTTTGGCAAGGTAGGAAGGGTGGATTCCTGAATCTGTGGGGAGATATCAGAAGATAAACAGAAGGGGGAGGGAGCCACCATAAGTTGGCACCTGGAAAGTGATATAACACCAGAGCACAAAATCAGAACCCTGAGAAATCTGCTCTAGTAAGAGAAATCCCTTCCTGAAGGGGGCTTTGGAAATGAAAAGGCAGAATTCTAGGTAGGGCATTGTGGTCTCAGGATATGAGGGACCACAGAGCAGAGATTCCTGAAATGGTAGAGGGCCCGAGCATAGGAGCCAAGGAAGCAGGTTATGGTCAGCAATGGTGGGAAGGGACTCAGCTCTGATAGCCAAAAACAGCCAACCAGGAAGGAGTCAAGAGCTGCTTTTTCCTTGAACAGCCTGAAAAAATCTGGAACTATCACTGGCAAAAGGGCAAAAACTCAGAAAGCAGTAGTAGCTGGGAAAGGGCTTTAGGGCAGAACTGGACCTGATTCTGGAGATTCGGGTGCACATATGAGCCCACAGCAGCTCGCAGTTTTAAAAGCACAAAGCACAAATTTTGGACGCCTGAAAACACTTCTGAGAGTAGCTGTGGGTGCACACCATGGGAAGCTGTGATTTTCAGCAGTGCAAACAGAAGTGGAGACTGCTTGTCTTTCAGAGTTTATTAAAGGGCAAACTATGAATTTTCTGCTCTGGGTCAGAGGTTTGACTGAGGCCTTTTTTGCTCTGATCCCCTGAAGAAGTGCAGAAAGGGCCCAGGGTACAAAAGACACTCAGAAGTCCAGTTTCAACTGAGCCCATACCCCCGACAGGGGGTGGGGCAACTCAGCACAGGCAGGATTATCTGAGAAACAGAGTGGCTGGCCCCTCCCCAGGAAGACAGGCTGGAAGAACAGGTGGATGACAACAGTTTGCTTCCTATAGGACTGTAAAATCCCAACACAAGGGGAAAATTGTGTATTGAGCTCCAGGTGTGTCCTCACGACTTGTTTATTTCTCAGACATAATTTTCTTTTTCTTGTTTTTCTTTCTTTCTTTTTATTTTTTCCCTTTTCTCATGCCATTTTCCCCTGCTGTATTCTTTATAACTTCTCCTCATTTCAACTAAATGTCTATTATACCAACTCATTTTTTCATAGGCACTTTTTAACTTGTATTTTTACACACCTACATTTTTTATTGATATATGCTTTACATTAACCTGTTTTTCACTCTACTCAGTTTTACCTTTTTATATACACAAGTTTTAACTTCCTAGTGATTTTGGGAAATACTGTTCTCTAACACAAAAACTATAATACACCCAGAAACAACTGAAACACCCTGTTTTGTTCACACTGAGAGATTATAGCTCCCCTTCCCCTCCCCTTATGCATATATATTTCTTTTTTTTTCTTTTTTCAATTTTTTAATTTTATTCTTCTGTTTCATTTTGACATTGTTCTTTCAATGGTGGCATCTGACCACTCTGGATTTTGCTAGGGTGCATCTAGCTTGGGTCATGGTTGATATTTTGGACTCTGTCCATTTGTTCAACTATCTATCAACAGAAAGATTAGGAGGAGGAACTCCCAACAAAGAAAAGAAACAGAGACAATGCCTTCTGCCACAGAACTAATAGATATGGATATAAGCAAGATGTCAGAGATAGAATTCAGGATAGCAATCATGAAGCTAATAGCTAGGCTCCAAAAAAGCATTAGTGACAATATAGAATCCCTAAGGGCAAATAATGAGATCTAATCAGGCTGAATTTAAAGATGCTATGAATAAGACACCATCTAAATTGGATATTCTAACAGCCAGGGTAAATGAGACGGAAGAATGAATTAGTGACTTAGAAGATAAGCTGATAGACAGGAAGGAAGCTGAAGAAGTTAGGGATAGGCAGCTAGAGGCAGATGAGATTAGACATAGTGAGAACAACGAAGCCATAAAACACTCCAAAGTCAGAATTATTGGGATCTCGAGGGGCTAGAGAGAGAGAGTACTAGAAGGTATATTTGAGCAAATCATAGCTGAGAACTTCCCTAATCTGGAGAAGGAAACAAGCATTCAAATCCAAAAAGCAGAGAGGACGTCTTCCAAAATCAATAAAAACAGATCAACATCCCAGCATGTAATAGTGAAGCTTGCAAATCTTAGAGCCAAGGAAGGTATCCTGAGAGCAGTTATGGGGAAGAGATTTCTTACATATGGAGGGAGGAACATCAGAATAACATCAGACCTGTCCACAGAGATCTGGCAAGCCAGAAAGGGCTGGCAGAACATATTCAGGCTACTAAATGAAAAGAATATGCAGCCAAGAATACTTTACCCAGCAAGACTGTCATTCAGAATGGATGGAGAGATAAAGAGCTTTCAGGACAGGCAGAAATTGAAAGAATATGTGACCACTAGGCCAGCCCTGGAAGAAATATTAAAGAGGATTCTGTAATCGAAGAGAAACACCAAGAGTCACATAGACCAGAAAGAAACAGAAAACTTACAGAAAACACCTTACAGACAATACAATGGCACTAAATTAATATTTTTCAACAGTCACTCTCAATGTGAATGGGCTGAATTCTCCCATCAAGAGACACAGGGTATCAGATTGGATAAAAAAGCAGGACCCATCCATATACTGTTTATAAGAGACTCATTTTGAACCTAAAGACACCTACAGATTAAAGGTAAGGAGATGGAGAACCATTCACCATACCAATGGACTTCAGAAGAAAGCTGGGGTAGGAATTCTCATATCAGACAAATTAGAATTTACCAAAGACTGTAGTAAGAGATGTAGGGGGACACTATATAATACTTAAAGGGTCTATCCAACAAGAAGATCTAACAATTGCAAATATCTATGCCCTGAATATGTGAACAAACAATTACATTTACCAACTAATAAACAAAATAAAGAAACATATGGATAGTCATACATTAATAGTAGGGGAATAAACACTCCATTCATGGCAATGGGCAGATCATCTAGACAGAAGATCAACAAAGAAACAAGAGCTTTGTATGATACAGCAGACCAGATGGACTTCACAGATATATACAGAATATTCCACCCTAAAACAACAGAATACTCATTCTTCTCAAATGCACATGGAACTTTCTCCATACTGGGTCAAAAATCAGGTCTTAACTAATACCAAAAGATTGATATTATCTCCTACATATTTTCAGAGCACAATGCTTTGAAATTGGAATTCAACCACAAGAAGAAATTTGGAAGGCACTCAAACACTTGGAAGGTAAAGAACATCTTGTTGAAAATGATTGGGTCAACCAGGAAATTAAAGAAGAACTTAAACAATTCCTGGAACCTAATGAGAATGAAAACACATCAGTTCAAAACCTATGTGATACTACAAAGGCCATCCTAAGAGGAAATACCTAGTCATCCAAGCCTCTCTCAAAAAATTAGAAAAATTCCAAATGCACAAGCTAACCTTACACCTAAAGGACCTAGAAAGAGAACAGCAAATAAGGCCTAAATCAAGCCAGATAAGAGAAATAATAAAGATTGGAACAGAAATCAATGAAATAGAAACCCAAAAAACAGTAGAACAGATCAACAAATCTAGAAACAATAAGATCAATAAACCTCTGGCGAGACTTATCCAAAAGAAAAGAGAAAGGACCCAAATTAATAAAATCATGAATGAAAGGGGAGCAATCACGACCAATACCAAGGAAATAGAGGAAATTTTTAGAAATTATTACCAGCAACTATACACCAAAAAATTAAGCAATCTTGAAGAAAAGGACACATTCCTGGAAACTTATTAACTACCAGGACTGAAACAGGAAAAAATAGACAATCTGAACAGTCCAATAAACAGCAGGAACATTGAAGCAGTAATCAAAACCTCAGAAAAATAAGAGTCCAGGGCCAGATGGCTTCTGAGGAGAATTCTACCAAACATTTAAAGAAGAAATCATACCTATTCTTCTGAAGCTGTTTCAAAAAATTAAAATGGAAGGAAAATTTCCAAACTCATTCTGTGAGGCCAGCATTAGCCTGGTCCCAAAACCAGACAAAGACCCCATCAAAAAGAATTACAGACCAATATCCCTGATGAACATGGATGCTAAAATACCCACCAAGATCCCAGCCAATAGGATCCAACAGTATATTAAAAGTGTTATTCACCACATGCAGGTGGGATTTATTCCTGGGATGCAAGGGTGGTTCAGCATTCACAAATTGTTCAGTGTGATAGAGCACATTAACAAAAGAAGAGAAAAGAACCATATGATTCTCTCAATTGATGCAGAAAAAGCATTCGACAAAATACAGCATCCTTTCCTCCTCAAAACTCCTCAGAATATAGGGATCAAGGGAACATACCTCAATAACATAAAAGCCATCTATGAAAAGCCCACAGTGAATATCATTCTCAATGGGGAAAAACTGAGAGATTTTCCCTAAGGTCAAGAACACAGCAAGGATGACCACTCTCACCATTATTGTTTAGTATAGCACTAGAAGTCCTATCCTCAGCAATCAGAAAACAAAAAGAAATAAAAGGCATTCAAATTGGTAAAGAAGTCAGACTTTCTCTCTTTGCAGATGACATGATACTTTATGTGGAAAACCCAAATACTCCACCTCCAAGTTATTGGAACTCATACAGCAATTCAGTAATGTGACAGGTTACAAAATCAATGCACAGAAACCAGTTGCATTCCTATACACTAACAATGTAACTGAAGAAAGAGAAGTTAAGGAATCAATTCCTTTTACAATAGCTCCAAAAACTGTAAGATACCTAGGAATAAACCTAACCAAAGAGCTGAAGGATCTGTACTCTAAAAACTACAGAACATTTATGAAAGAAATTGAGGAAGAGACAAAGAGATGGAAAACCTTTCCATGCTCATGGATTGGAAGAATAAACATCATTAAAATATCAATGCTGCCCAGAGCAATTTACACTTTCAATGCAATCCCTATCAAAATACCATCAATAGTTTTCAAAGAGCTGGAACAAACAATCCTAATATTTGTATGGAACCAGAAAAGACCCTGAATTGCTGGGGGATAGTTGAAAAAGAAAACCAAAGCTGGAGGCATCACAATGCCTGACTTCAAGTTAAATACAAAGTTGTGTTCATCAAGAGGTATGGCACTGGAACAAAAAGAGACACATAGATCAATGGAACAGAACAGAGTCTCCAGAAATGGATCCTTAACTCTATGGTCAACTAATCTTTGACAAAGCAGGAAAGGACATCTAATGGACAAAGACATCTCTTCAATTAATGGTGCTGGGAATACCAGACGGTCACATGCAGAAGAATGAAACTAGACCATTCTTTTACACCATGCACAAAGATAAACTCAAAATAGATGAAAGACCTCACCGTGAGACAAGAATTCATCAAAATCATAGAGGAGAACACAGGCAACAACCTCTTCTACCTCAGCCATAGCAACATTTTATTAGACGTGTCTACCAATGGCAAGGGAAACAAAAGCAAAAATGAACTTTTGGGACTTCATCAGGATAAAAGGCTTTTGCATAGCAAAGGAAACAGTCAACAAAACTAAGAAGCAATCCCTAGAATGGGAGAAGATATTTTCAAATGACATGTCAGATAAAGGGCTGGTATCCAAGATTTATAAATAACTTCTCAAACTCAACACCCAAAAAACAAATAATCCAGTCAATGTATTGGCAGAAGACATGAACAGATACTTCTCCAAAGAGGACATAAAAATGGCTAACAGAACATGAAAAAATGTTCAACATCACTAGCCATCAGGGAAATACAAATCAAAACCACATTGAAATACCACCTGACACCAGTTAGAATTGTCAAAATTAACAAGACAGGAAACAACAAGTGTTGGCAAGGATGTGGAGAAAAGGGAACCCTATTACATTGTTGATGGGAATGAAAGCTGGTAGAGACACTCTGGAAAACTGTATGGAAGTTCCTCGAGATGTTAAAAATAGATCTACCCTATGACCCAGCAATTACACTACTAGGTATTTACCCCAATGATACAGATATAGTGAAGTGAAGGACCATATGCACCCCAATGTTCATAGCAGCAATGTCCACAATAGCCAAACTGTGGAAGGAACCTCGATGTCCTTTAACAGATGAGTGGATAAAGATCATGTGGTTCATATATGAAGGATTATTACTCAGCCATCAGAAAGGATGAATACCTACCATTTGCATTGACATGGATTTAGCTGGAGAGTATTATGTTAAGTGAAGTAAGTTAAGCAGAGAGACAGTTATCATATGGTTTCACTCTTATGTGGAACATAAGGAATAGCATGGAGGACCCTAAGGGAAGGGACGGAAAACTGAAAGGGAAGAAATCAGAGGGGGAGACAAGCCATGAGGGACTATGTACCCCAGGGAACAAACTGAGGGTTACAGACGGGAGGGGGTGGGGAAATGGCGTAATTGGGTGATGGGTATTAAGGAGGGCATGTGTGGTGATGAGCCCTGGGTGTTATAGACAACTAATGAGTCGTTGAACACTACAGCAAAAACTTATGTTGTACTATATGCTGGCTAAGTGAAAATAATAAAAAAATAAAATAAATCTTTAAAATATAAAAAAATAAAATATCAGTCACATTAGAAATAATAGCTATAAAATATTTCAATCCTTTCTAAATATGAAGACCTACATAAGTGAAATTACAAAACATTGATAAGGGAATTAAAGAAGGCATAAGTGAAGGGAAACCTATGTTGTATTCTTACATAACTTTGATAAGGAAATTAAAAAGGCATAAGTGAAGGGAGACCTATGTTGTATTCTTACATAGGATGAGTAACTATTGTTAAAATGCTAAACTCCCCAAATTTTCCCCATTTCGGTGCATATCTAATCAGAATTCCAGTAAGAGTTTTATAGATCCTGAGAAGCTGAGTGTAAAATTTATCTGACAGAAAAAATTCAATTAGGCCGTCAATGAAATTTTGAAAGAGAGGAATGGCATAACTTTGTAGATACAAAAATATATCATAGATAGATATGACTTAAACTATGTGGTAATATCATGAAAAGAAAAAGATATGTGAACACACTAGAATTGAGAGCATAGGAATATATTTATTGAGAAATATAAATTTCTTAAAAATAGAATTCAAATTGGTGTCAAAATTAACCTTATATTACTTATATTAATTGACTATACAGTTGAAACTACTTTTGAAGCCCTAATATGCAATAAATGCAGAAATAAATTTTTGATGTTCAAAATAGCTAAATCTTACACATGAATGGATAAAGATGTAGTATATATATACAACGGAATATTATGCAGCCATAATAAGGAATGAAATCATGACATTTGCAGCAACATGGAAGGAGCTAGAGAGTATTATGATAAGTGAAATAAGTCAGAGTAAGAAATAAATACCATATGACTTCACTCATATATGGAATTTAAGAAATGAAACAGATGAACATAGGAGGAGAAGAAGAGAGAGGCAGACTCTTAACTATAGAGAACAAATTTAGGGTTGCTGAAGGGGAGGTGTAAGGGGGGAAATATCAAATGGGTGATGAGTATTAAGGAAGGCACTTGTGATGAGCACTGGATGCTATAGGTAAGTGATGAATCACTAAATTCTACTCCTGAAACTAATATTATACTATATGTTGCCTAACTGGAATTTAAATAAAAACTTGAAACTACAAAAAAAAAAGGCTTTCTAAAAAAAAGTAAATAAAATAACAGTATTTTAGAACTATAATCTATTTGAATATATGTAGAAGGACATTTTAATAATTATTGGCATATAGGTGGTTTCACTAAGCAATATTCAAAGCTCAGAAGCCAAAAAAATAGAGAATGAGAGATTTGATTGCATGAATATTTAAAACTGATGAATGGCAAAGATATTATACAGTTAAAAAGTGACTGACATGGAGAATATTTTTATTATAAAAATATTTATATCATATATATATAAAAAATCAATAATATCATGTATGTCAGTAAGAAAACATCAATAGCCCAATGGTAAAATAACAAAATAACAGTTATATATCAAATAATAAGAAACATAAATGTCTAATAAATATGTTAAAAGATGTTCAATTCATGCATAACCAGGTAAGTTCTAATTAATGCAACACTAAACAACTATTTAACCTACTTTGGACAAATTTTAAAGATTGATCATTTTCAATGATAGTGAAAGTGTGAGATGACTGCTTGCCTTATATATGTATATTGTGAGTGCAAATTATGATAGCTTTTTGGGAGCTCAGGTTAGTAAAATATTTCAAAGTATAAAAACCTTAAAGCCTAGAAAGTCTACTTCTGGTTATCTATCCTAGAAAAAGTCTCACACTTATGCACTAAAAGGCTTGTGCACAGATGTTTACTGATACATTCTATGTAAGTGAAAGAAAGTGGAAATAAAAGACCGCAAAAGATAATGGTAACTTACGTAATAGCTTTATTTTAGAATAATATACCCCAAAACACATCATGAAAAAGATTTCTAAAACACATAAACGAATGAAAAGCATAGCTATGGAATAATAAAAATAAAATGAATCTACGTATATTTTTAAAAGTTTGCTGTTATGTATTTACATATATGTAAATTAATAGAAATAGTTTAGAAAGATACAACAGTTAGTGCTGGTTACTTTTCAAACTAATTGCCGTAACTTCTTATTTGCATATAATTTAATAGCTAATATTCATTCAAAGCTTACTATGAGCCAGCTCTGGTGCACTTCAGATCTCTTATTGGAATAGCATTATTACAAAGAGAGTTTAAAATATAATTAAATAAATTATAAATCAATTGCAAGGAGAGGGAAATAAAAGTGACAGTAGCCTGAAATAAGAGACAGCTATCAGGATGAAGCGTTATATTTGGTTCAGAGGTACTTGCGAAGCTAGTGTCTTTGTATTAAATCTGAAATTGCCTTTGAAGAATGGGAGGAATTAAAAAATGGAAGAGCTTTCAAGAACAAAATATAATGAGCAAAAATAGTGAAGCAGAAGCAAGATAGTCGCTATTCACTGACTGAGCACAAGGCACATTTAGAATCAGTAAATAAGTATGATTGATTAGAATGGAAAACACATGTGGGCAGCAAATATGGTCAGAAATCAAATATTATAGGGTCTCCAGAGAAGGTCAAACTTTGTTGTCAGGAGAAAGGCTAAAAGGCTGAAGGCTAAAGAGACTAAAATGGATTAGTAGGGGAAAACTAATCTGGGCTGAGTACCATATGCATGGTTACAGTGTAAGACTGGAATTAAGGAATCTGTTTAAGAATTTACTGAAGACTGGCCTAGAAAGCATGCATTACGACTTAACCAATGTTGAAGCAGATAGAATACTAAAGAAAGAAAAATGAAACAACAGCAAAGAAACCTGATAACTACTTAACTGTGAGAAGCATAGAGAGAGAAAATTAGAGATGACTTTACAGCCTGGGTAACCAGATGAAAGTGATGAGTAAATCTGACTAGTAAGAGAAGTTATTTTGTATATACTGAGTTTAGAAGTACTGTTTACTTTTGTCAAGAATACAGCGATTAGTGGGCCAGGTTGGGATTTCTGGCCATATTAAGGGGAGCTATGACTTTTTTTTATTTTAATGTTTTTTTATTATATTATGTTAGTCACCATACAGTACATCCCTGGTTTCTGATGTGAAGTTTGATGATTCATTAGTTGCACATAACACCCAGTGCACCATGCTATATGTGCCCTCCTTACTACCCATCACCAGTCTATCCCATTTCCCCACCCCCTCCCCTCTGAAGCCCTCAGTTTGTTTCTCATAGTCCATAGTCTCTCATGCTTCATTCCCCCTTCTGATTACTCCCCCTTTCTTTATCCCTTTCTTCCCCTACCGATCATCCTAGTTCTTATGTTCCATAGATGAGAGAAATCATATGATAATTGTTTTTCTCTGCTTGACTTATTTCACTTAGCATTATCTCCTCCAGTGCCGTCCATGCTGCAGCAAATGTTGAGAACTCATTCTTTCTGATAGCTGAGTAATATTCCATTGTATATATGGATCACAACTTCTTAATCCAGTCATCTGAAGGGCATCTCAATTCCTTCCACAATTTAGCTATTGTGGACAATGCTGCTATTAACATTGGGGTGCATATGGCCCTTCTCTTCACTATGTCTGTATCTTTGGGTAAATACCCAGTAGTGCAAGCTATTACTTTTAGTCAAAGTATACTTTGAAGTTTTTTAATGATAAAACATTTATGTATTAATTGCATTTTTTTTCAAAACAGAATAATAATGACTAAAAGTAACCAGTATCTATGGACTCCATCCTAACATAGTAAGGAAAGTAATATGCTTTTACTTCTCAAACCCCACCTCCAACTCTTCCAGGTTTTCATTGAGATTATTAATACATTTGTTTTAATTTTATACTTTTACTCTCAATAATTGTTATACATCATATTACTTATAATAGTATTTATAACAATGACAGAATTCTATATTTAAATGGTTTCAAAATCTGTTAGTACTGTATAAATGTCACTTTCCAACTGCTGAATTTATTTTGATTATTTGATTCATCTCTCACTTACCTGGAAGATCTTTTTTTAGAAAATATTCATGAGTGGAATATTTCCTGTATATATACAAATGTATTTATCCTCTCATTGTACATAAGAACTTCACATGCATGCAAAATTTCCCCTTAAACTCTGTAAACATTGTTCTAATGTCTCCTGGCATTTAATATTGCATAAAAGTATAAGAATATTTTGATTTGGGGGTGGCTGGGTGGCTCAGTCAGTTAAGAGTCTACCTTCAGCTCAGGTCATGATCCCAGGGTTCTGGGATCAAGCCCCACATTGGGCTCCCTGCTCAGTGGGAAGTCTGCTTCTCCCTCTTCCTCTCCCTCTGTCCCTCCTCCTCTCTCTTTCCCTCCCTCCCTTTCTCTCTCGCTCTCTCTCTCAAACAAATAAAATCTTTAAAAAAAGAATATTTCAATTTTTATTCCCTCATGGATAAGTTCCTTATTATGCCTAAGCACATAGAAAATTTATTATTTATTTATTAACTTCTAAAGTGTCACCAGAAGTCTGTGTGCTTTTATTTTCATTATGTTTTACAAAAATAATGAGAATTTCAATATGTAGGTTTGTGCATTTCTCTTTTTGGTTATTATTTTATTTATTATTTATTTATTAACATAAAGTGTTATATTAGTTACAGGTATACAATATAGTGATTCAACAATTCCATACATCATCGATTGCTCATCACAACAAGTGTGCTCCTTAATCCCCATCACCTGTTTAAATCTTTCACCCCACAACCGCCCCCTCTGGTAACCATCAGTTTATTTTCTACATATAAGAGCCTGTTCCTTGCTTTGCCTTTCTTTTCCTTTATTCATTTGTTATGTTTCTTAAATTCCATACATGAGTGAAATCATATTGTATTTGTCTTTCTCTGACTTATTTCACTTACATAATACTCTCTAGCTCCATCAGGTCATTGCAAATGGCAACATCCCATTCTTTTTTTATAGATGAAAAATGTTCCATTTTATAAATATATATATAGATAGATAGATGATATAGATAGATAGATAGATAGATAGATAGATAGATCATCTCCTTTTTCCATCAAATTGAGGGACATTTGGGATGCTTCCATAGCCTTATGTATTTATTAACTTTACTAAAATTACATCAAAGAAATGAAGAAACATAACCACAAATATAAAATGAGAACAGGAGAGAAAGCAGTATCAGGGGAAAGCTGACAACAAAGTCTAGAACCTGGAAACTTAGGTAAGTGTGAAATTTCATAAATGCAAAATAGAAAATCACTAAAGATTCCAGAGAGAAGAAAGGTCAAGGAAAAAGATATGTTTCAAGGAATAATCAGAATTTATAGCAGAGAAACTGTAATCTAGAAGACAATAGAACAATACTTTGAAGAAATGTTTTTATTCTAGAATTCTCTACCCAGTGAAAAATTTTAATCAATTATGACTGTAGTAAAAACACATTTTCAGACATGAAAAATGCAAAAAAAAAATTACCTAACATGCACTCTTTCAACTGGAGAATATAGTCTTCCAAAATACAGGGAATCAACTAAGAAAGAGCAAAAGGGGAAGGCATGGGACAGAGGGAAGGTGAAACAAACACAGGAGAAATAGAAAGTGTATTCCCAGTATAATGACTTAGATAAAAGACAGCTGTGCATTAGGTGTAAGAACAAATAAATTCAGATGGAAGCAAGAGCAAGGGTTGTCCCAAAAGGAATATCTCACATTCTAAAAGAAGAAAGAAAGAAAGAAAGAAAGAAAGAAAGAAAGAAAGAAAGAAAGAAAGAAGGAAGGAAGGAAGGAAGGAAGGAAAGAAAGAAAGAAAGAAAGAAAGAAAGAAAGAAAGAAAGAAAGAAAAAGAAAAAAGGAAGGAAGGAAGGAAGGAAAGAAGGCAAAGAAAGAAAGAAACAAACCAATATATTATCAAATTGCATCCTAAGTATTTTTATATCTCTGGCATACATTTTAATTATCATTATTGATATTTACATAAAAAATAAGCAAACAAAAATACGAAGACTGCAACCTTGGTGTCTGAGAGCAACCTCTTAACCACAGGCTAGAATTTGAGTGAGCTTCATAAGTCTCTAGAAATAACCAGGACTACCTTTGATCTCTGGTTCTTTAGCAATTTTTCCTTCATTTTAAACTCCTATTACCTGAAATGTTCATACAAAAATGATACCACATGCTGCATAATAATTAAGTATGATGACACAATCCATTATATTTATTAAAGAATAATACAGATACAGAATATAGCTACTTATTAATTATTGCATCAAAATCTCTGGGTTCTCAAACAAGATATGATTTGGCCTTAGAAACAGTATACAGTCATCTATAGATTTCATTTTTGTGACTTTTTTCTGATTATGGTATCATTGTTATATTGGCCTCATAACATAAAGTGGAATGTATCCCTCACTTTCTACTTTTGGAAAAGTTTGTGAAGAATTGGCATGATGATTGATTTTATGTGTCAGCTCGTTTGGACCATGTAGTGCTCAGATATTTAGTCAAACAGTCTTTATATGTTTATGAGGGTGTTTATAATGAAATTAAAAGATTAGTCAGTAGACAGAGCAAAGAAGATTATCCTCCCTAATATGGTTGGGCCTTATTCAGTCACCTGAAAGAACAAAACAGCTGCGTATGAGGGAACTCCTCCTGATTGGCTGCCTTCAGACTGGACGTAGTCATTGGCTCTCCTGAGTCTCCAGATTCCCAACTGCAGACTGCAGATCTTGGGACTTATCAGACTCCATAAAAACACAAGTCAACGTCTTAAATCTATCTTATTGGTTTTGCTTTCCTAAAGAATCCTAAAAACTACAAGTGGTATGAATTCTACTTTATGTGTTTGGTAAAATACACTTTCAAAGACGTCTGGGCCTGGACTTTTCTTTGTCCTTTAGTTGATTATTAACTCAGTTACTGCTTGTTATAAATCTATACAATTTTCTGTCACTCCTTATGTCAGTCAATTCAGTAGTTTTTCTTATTTCATTTAATTTATTGCATTTGTTGGTATGCAGTTTTTCATAGTATTCCCATATAATTCTTTTTATTTCTTAAGGCCAATAGTGATTTCTATTCATTCATGCTTTATTTTTATTATTTGAATCTTCCCTTTCTTTTTTTTCTTGTTCAGCATCTGTTAGTTTTGTTGATCTTGTCAAAGAACCAGCTTTAGATTTAATTTATTTTTTCTACTGTTTATTCTCTTTTTAATTTATTTTCACTTTCACACTGCTTATTTTCTCTTTCTGTTTGCTTTGGGTTAGTTTGCTCTTCTTTTTCCAGTTTCTAAAGTTGGTAAGATCATTGATTTAGATTTTTCTCCTTTTTTAAAAATGAAAGTGTTTATTGTTATAACTTTCGCTTTAAGCGCTACTTTACCTATGTTTGTTAATTTTTGGTATATTGTGTTTTGGCTTGAATTCATCTAAAAACATTCTCTAATTTGCCCTGTGATTTATTCTTTCACCCTTTGGTTATCTAGGAGTGTGATGTTAAATTTCTCCATAGAGCCTGAACTATTATTGCATCTTTATTCTTCAAAATACATTTTATGATTTTATATTTTATGCAGGAGTCATTCATCAGTGATTTTTTGAGGGGGGAATAATGTATGAGGAAGCATTCTGCCCTTATTTTTTTCCAAATTGCTAGTGATTTGTACCAATATCATTTTTAAAAGGTACATTTTTTTGACTGTTTTGAAATTACACTTTTAAAATGCATTAGATACTTCAGTGAATTTGGGTCCACTTATGTATTCTATTCTGTTTCTTTCTTTTTTTTTTTTCTGTCTGCCTATCTCTTCTCCATTTTCAAAGCCTTTCCATTCCTTTATATTTCTAATATATTTGAATATCTACTGAGGTAATCTCTTATATGTGTTTTTTCCCCAAATTTTATTGCTACCCTAGCACAGGTACTGTCACAGGTGAACATTTTATTTTTTTATTTAAATTCAAGTTAGTTAACACATAGTGTAGCATTGGTTTCAGGAGTGGAATTTAGTGATTCATCACATAAATATAACACCCAGTGGTCAACCCAACAAGTGCCCTCCTTAATGCCCATCACCCATTTAGCCCATTCCCCCAGCCATCTCCCCTTCAGCAACCCTCAGTTTGTTCTCTTAACTATAAAGATCCTTATGAACATTTAAATGATTATATCATGTTACCAAGGAAACCCTGTTGGCATTTTGATTCAGGTCATATTGAATTTATAGCTACATTTTTAAAAAATTATTTATTATGCTAGTCACCATACAGTACATCTTTAGTTTTTGATGTGGTGTTCCAAGATTCATTGTTTGCATATAATACCCAGTGCTCAATGCAATACATGCCCTCCTTACTATCCATCACCAGCCTATCCCAATCCCCCACCCTCCTCCCCTCTGAAGCCCTCAGTTTGTTTCCCAGACTCCATCGTCTCTTGTGGTTCATTCCCCCTCTGTTTACCCCCCCTTCATTCTTCCCTTCCTTCTCCTACCCATCTCGCTGCTATTTCTTATGTTCCATAAATGAGTGAAACCATATGATAATTGTCTTTCTCTGCTTGACTTATTTCACTTAGCATTATCTCCTCCAGTCCCGTCCATGTTGCTGCAAATGTTGGGTAATTGTTCTTTCTGATGGCTAAGTAATATAGCTACAATTTTGAATGGTGATATCTACACACTGTTGTCTTCCTATATAAACACAATGTATTTAATTCCATTTATTCATATTCTTTTATGCCATAGACTAGCTTTAAAACGAGCTTTAAATTCATGCAGCAATTTTTTTGATTATTTTTTTTATTAATTTTATTTTATTATATTATGTTAATCACCATACAGTACATCCCCTGATTCTGATGTAAAGTTTGATGCTTCATTAGTTGCGTATAACACCCAGTGCACCATGCAATACATGCAGCAATTTTTTTAACAGCTTTAAGACAGTGTATTTATTTTTTGCTCACTTTTACAAATAGGTATTTTCTTACATTAATTTTTTGAACTTTTTCCACATTTTTAAGTTTTTAGTTAAATTCCAGTTAGTTAACACACAGTGTCATATTAGTTTCAGGTGTATAATTTAGTGATTCAACACTTACATACAACACCTGGTGCTCATCAGAAGTGCATGCCTTAATCCCCATCACCTATTTAAACCCCCCAACCCACCTCCCCTCTGGTAACTCCCAATTTATTTTCTATAGGTTAGAGTCTGTTTCTTGGTTTGCTTCTCTCTTTTTTGCCCCTTTGCTCATTTGTATTGTTTCTTAAATTTCATATATGATTGACATTATATGGTATTTGTCTTTTTCTGACTAATTTATTTCTCTTAGCATAATACTCTACCTCCACCCATGTCCTTGCAAATGGGAATGTTTCATTACTTTTTATGGTTGAGTAATATTCCTCTGTGTGTCTGTGTGTACCATCTCTTCTTAGGCATCCATTAGTTGATGGACATTTGGATTCTTTCCATAATTTGGATTCTTTCCAAATTGTTGATAATGCTGCTATAAACATTGGATGCATGTATCTCTTCAGATCAATATTTTCATATCCTTTGGGTAAATATCCAATAGTGCAATTGCCAGTTCATAGGATAGTTCTATTATTAACTTTTTGAGGAACCTCCATACTGTTTGTCAGTGGCTGCACCAGTTTGCATTGCCACCAATACTTCAAGAGGGTTCCCCTTTCTACACACCCTCACCAACACCTATTTATTTCTGAGTTGTTGATTTTAGCCATTCTGACAAGGGTGAGGTGACATCTCATTGTAGTTTGATTTGTATTTCCCTGATGATGAGTGATGTTGTGCATCTTTTCATGTGTATTTTGGCCATCTGTATGTCCTCCTTGGAAAGAATGTCTACTCATGTCTTCAATGCATGTTTTAATTGGATTATTTCATTTTTGGGTGTTGAATTTTATAACTTCATATATATATATATATATATATATATATATATATATATATATATAACTTCTTAAACACACACACACACATATATAGTACTAACCATTTATCAGATATGTCATTTGTCAGTATCTTCTACCATTGCATAAGGTGTCTTTTTGTTTTGTTGATTGTTTCCTTTGTTGTGCAGAGGCTTTTAATTTTGCTGAACTATGAATGGTTTTTTTGCTTTTGTTTCCCTCATCTCAGGAGACATATCTACAAAGAAGTTTCAATGGACAATGTTAAAGAGGTTACTGCCTGTGTTGTTCTCTAGGACTTTTATGTTTTCATATCTCACATTTAGGTCTTCAATCCATTTTGAATTTATTTTTACCTATGGTGTAAGAAAGTGGTCCAGTTTCATTATTTTGCATGATGCTGTCCAGATTTCCTAACACCATTTGTTGAAGAGACTGTCTTTTTTCCATTGGATATTATTTCCAGCTTTGTTGAAGATTAGTTGACCATAGCATTGTAAGTTTATTTCTGTGATTTCTATTCTGTTCTATTGACTTATGTGTCTATTTTTGTGCCACTACCATACTGTTTTGCTCACTCCAGCTTTGTAATATAATATGAAGTCCAGAATTGTGATGCCTCCAGCTTTGATTTTGTTTTTCAAGGTTGCTTTGGCTATCCAGGGTCTTTTGTGGCTCCATGCAAATTTTAGGATTGTTCTAGCTCTGTGAAAAAAGCTGCTGTTGGGACACCTGGGTGGCTCAGTCAGTGAAATATCTGTCTTGGGCTCAGGTCATGATCCCAGGTCCCAGAATCGAGCCCCACATTAGGGTCCCTGCTCAATGGGAAGTCATCTTCTCCCTCTGCCTCTCACCCTGCTCGTGGTTTCTCTATTGTGTTCTCCCTCTCTCAAATAAGTAAATAAAAAATCTTTTAAAAATTCTGTTGTCATTTTGATAGGGATTGCATTAAATGTGTAGATTGCTTTGGGTAGTATACACATTTTAACAGTATTTGGTCCATAAGCATGGATTGTCTTTCCATTTCTTTGTGTCATCTTCAATTTCTTTCATTAGTGTTTTATAGTTTTTGGGATGGTGTTTGACCTCTTTGATTAGATTTATTCCTAGGTGTCCTACTGTTTTTCTTGCAATTAATAATGGGATTGATTCTTGAATTTATCTTTCTGCTGCTTCAATAGAGGTGCATAGAAATGCAACAGAGTTCTGTACCTTGATTTTGTAATCTGCAATTTTATTGAAATTGTATTTCAGCTGTACCACCTTTTTCTGGTGGAGTCTTTCAGGTTTTCTATATAGAGTATCATGTCATCTGGAAAGAGTGAAAGTTTTATTTCTTCCTGTTGATTTGAATATTGTTTATTTCTTTTGTTATCTGATTGCTGTAGTTGGACTTCCAGTACTATGTTAAATAACACTGGTGAGAGTGAACATCCCTGTCTTATTCATGACCACAGAGGAAAAGCTCTCACTTGTTCCCCATTGATGATGATATTAGCTGTGGGCTTTTCATAGATGGCCTTTATTATGTTGATGTTTGTTTCCTCTAAACCTACTTTGTTGAGGGCTTTTACCATGAATGAATGTTGTACATTGTCAAATGCATTTTCTGCATGTATTGAAATGATTATTTGGTTCTGATCCTTTCTCCTATTGATGTGGTGTATGATGTTGATTGATTTGGGAATATTGAACCATACTTGCAACCCAGGAATAAATCCACTTGAACGTGGTGAATAATTCCTTTAAAGAAATGTTGTATTTGGTTTGCTAGTATTTGATTGAGAATATTTGCACCTATATCATCAGAGATATTGACCTGTAGATCTCCTTCTTGTAATTTTTTCCGGTTTTGGTATCAGGTTAATTCTGGCCTCCTAGAATGAATTTGAAAGTTTTTCTTTTTCTATTTTCTGGAATAGCTTTAGAAGGATAGTTATTAACTCTTTTTTAAAGATTTTATTTATTTGTCAGAGAGAGCACAAGCAGGGAGCAGCACGCCAAGGGAAAAGCAGGCTCCACACTGAGCAAGGAGCCCGATCCAGGACTTGACTCCAGGACCCTAGGATCATGACTTGAGCCAAAGGCAGATGCTTAACCAACTGAGCCACCCAGGTGCCCTGGTATTAACTCATTTTTATTTTTTTATTTTTATTTTTTTAATGATTTTTTCATTATATTATGTTAATCACCATACAGTACATCCCCGGATTGCGATGTAAAGTTCGATGCTTCATTAGTTGCGTATAACACCCAGTGCACCATGCAATATGTGCCCTCCTTACTACCCATCACCAGTCTATCACATTCCCCCACCCCCCTCCCCTCTGAAGTCTTCAGTTGTTTCTCATAGTCCATAGTCTCTCATGTTTCATTCTCCCTTCTGATTACCCCCCCTTTTTTAATCCCTTTCTTCCCCTACCGATCATCCTAGTTCTTATGTTCCATAGATGAGAGAAATCATATGATAATTGTCTTTCTCTGCTTGACTTATTTCGCTTAACATTATCTCCTCCAGTGCCGTCCATGTTGCAGCAAATGTTGAGAATTCGTTCTTTCTGATAGCTGAGTAATATTCCATTGTATATATGGACCACAGCTTCTTAATCCAGTCATCTGTTGAAGGGCATCTCGGCTCCTTCCATGATTTAGCTATTGTGGACAATGCAGCCATGAACATTGGGGTACATATGGCCCTTCGCTTCACTATGTCTGTATCTTTGGGGTAAACACCCAGTAGTGCAATGGCTGGGTCATAGGGTAGTTCAATTTTTAACTTTTTAAGGGACCTCCACACTGTTTTCCAGAGTGGCTGTACCAACTTGCATTCCCACCAACAATGTAGGAGGGATCCCCTTTCTCCACATCCTCTCCAACAATTGTTGTTTCTTCCCTTGTCTATCTTTGCCATTCTAACTGGCGTAAGGTGGTATCTCACTGTGGTTTTGATTTGGATTTCCCTGCTGGCTAATGATTTTGAACATTTTTTCATGTGTCTGTTAGCCGTTTGTATGTCTTCATTGGAAAAGTGTCTGTTCATATCTTCTGCCCATTTTTTGATTTGTTTATTTGTTTCTCATGTATTGAGTTTGAGAAGTTCTTTGTAGATCTTGGATACCAGTCCTTTATCTGTAGTGTCCTTTGCAAATATATTCTCCCATTCCGTGGGCTGTCTCTTAGTTTTTTTTGACCGTTTCCTTGGCTGTTCAGAAGCTTTTTATCCTGATAACGTCCCATAAGTTCATTTTACCTTTTGTTTCTCTTGCCTTTGGAGATGTGTCGTGAAAAAGGCTGCTCTGGCCGATGTCATAGAAGTTGTTGCCTATGTTCTCCTCTAGAATTTTGATGGATTCCTGTCTCACATTGAGGTCTTTCATCCATTTGGAGTTTATTTTTGTGTATGGTGTGAGAGAGTGGTCAAGTTTCATTCTTTTGCATGTAGCTGTCCAATTTTCCCAGCACCATTTATTGAAGAGACTGTCTTTTTTCCACCGGATGTTTTTTCCTGCTTTATCAAAGATTAGTTGCCCAAAGAGCCGAGGGTCCATTTCTGGGTTCTCTATTCTGTTCCATTGGTCGATGTGTCTGTTTTTGTGCCAGTACCATGCTGTCTTTGTGATCACAGCTTTGTAGTACAGCTCGAAATCCGGCATTGTGATGCCCCCAGCTTTGTTTTTCCTTTTCAACAGTTCCTTGGAGATTCGGGGCCTTTTCTGGTTCCATACAAATTTAAGGACTATTTGTTCCAGTTCTTTGAAAAATGTCCTCGGTATTTTGATCGGGATAGCATTGAAAGTGTAGATTGCTCTGGGTAGTATGGACATTTTAACTATGTTAATTCTTCCAATCCATGAGCATGGAATATTTTTCCATCTTTTTATGTCTTCCTCAATATCTTTCAAAAGTGATCTATAGTTTCTAGCATATAGGTCCTTTACGTCTCTGGTTAAGTTAATTCCAAGGTAACGCATGGTTTTTGGTGTTATTGTAAATGGGATGGATTCCCTAATTTCTCTTTCTTCAGTCTCGTTATTCGTGTATAGAAATGCAACTGATTTCTGGGCATTGATTTTGTATCCTGCCACCTTACTGAATTGTTCTATAACTTCTAATAGTTTGGGAGTGGATTCCTTTGGGTTTTCCATATAGAGTATCATGTCATCTGCAAAGAGAGACAGTTTGACTTCTTCTTTGCCGATTTGGATACCTTTGATCCCTTTTTGTCTTCTGATTGCTGTTGCAAGGACTTCTAGTACTATGTTGAATAATAGTGGCGAGAGTGGGCATCCTTGTCGTGTTCCTGATCTTAAGGGAAAGGCTTCCAGCTTTTCCCCATTGAGAATAATGCTTGCAGTAGGCTTTTCATAGATGGCTTTTATGAGATTGAGAAATGTACCCTCTATTCCTACACTCTGAAGGGTTTTAATCAGGAAAGGATGCTGTATTTTGTCAAATGCTTTTTCTGCATCNCCTATTGTAAATGGAATGGATTCCCTAATTTCTCTTTCTTCAGTCTCGTTATTCGTGTATAGAAGTGCAACTGATTTCTGTGCATTGATTTTGTATCCTGCCACCTTACTGAATTGTTCTATAACTTCTAATAGTTTGGGAGTGGATTCCTTTGGGTTTTCCATATAGAGTATCATGTCATCTGCAAAGAGAGACAGTTTGACTTCTTCTTTGCCGATTTGGATACCTTTGATCCCTTTTTGTCTTCTGATTGCTGTTGCAAGGACTTCTAGTACTATGTTGAATAATAGTGGCGAGAGTGGGCATCCTTGTCGTGTTCCTGATCTTAAGGGAAAGGCTTCCAGCTTTTCCCCATTGAGAATAATGCTTGCAGTAGGCTTTTCATAGATGGCTTTTATGAGATTGAGAAATGTACCCTCTATTCCTACTTAATTCATTTTTTTATTTTTTAGTAGAATTTGCCTATGAAGCCATAGCCCTGGACTTATTTCTTGGGAGTTTTTTGATTACTGATTCAATTTCCTGGTGTCTTGTCAGTCTATTGAAGTTGACTATCTCCTCCTGTTTCAGCTTTGGTAGTTTATATGTTTGTAGGAATTTATCCTTTTCTTCTAGGTTTTCCAATTAGTTGGCATATAGTTTTTCATAATATCTTCGTATGATTGTATTTCAGTGCTGTTGGTTATTTATTCTTCTCACCTTTTGTGATTTTATTCATTTGGTTCCTTTCTCTTTTCTTTCTGATTAGTATGCTAGAGGTTTATCAATTTTCTTAATGTTTTCAAAGAAATATTCCTGGTTTCCTCGATCTGTTCTATTTTTTTTATTTTATATATCATTTCTTCTGCTTTAATCTTTATTATAACTTTCTTTCTGCTGGTTTTAGGATTCAATAATTCCTTTTCTAGCTTCTGTAGGTATAAAGTTAGGTTTTTCATTTGGGATTTCTGTTACTTCTTAATGTAAGATTGTGTTGCTCTAGACATCTGCTCCTAGACCACTTTTGCTTCATTTGAAAAGTTTGGACCATTGTGTTTTCATTTTCATTTGTTTGCCTGTAATTTTTAAATTTCTTCTTTGATTTCCTTGCTGAGCAATTCATTGTTTAGTATCATGTTGTTTAGCGTCCATGTGTTTGTGGTTTCCAAATTTTTTCTTCTGCTTGACTTTTTGCCCCATAACGTTGTGGTCAGATAAGGTTAGTGGTATAACTTTAACCTTCTTATGTTTGTTGACTCCAGTTTAGTGACCCGATCTGTCATCTATTATGGAGAATACCCCATGTACACTTGAAAAGAATGTGTATTCTGCTGTTTCATAGTGGAATATTTTGAATATATCTGTTAAGTCCATCTGGTCCAGTGTGTCATTCAAAGCCATTGTGTCCTAGTTTATTTTCAGCTTAGATGATCTGTCCATTGATGTAAATGGGATGTTAAATCCCCTAATATTAATGTTTAATTATCAATTAGTTCCTTTATATTTGTTATGTTTTATATATTTTGATCCTTACATGTTGAGTGCATTAATATTTAAACTGTTAGATCTTCTTTGGATTGTCCTCTTTATGATTATATAATACCCTACTTTACCTATATTTATAGTCTTGGCTTTAAAGTCTAGTTTGGGTGATATCATTGTTATGCTAGATTTCTTTTGTCTTCCATTTGCATGATAAATGGTTCTCCACCCCCTCACTTTCAATCTGCAGGTTTTTTAGATCTAAAATGAGTCTCTTGTAGGCAGCATATCAATGGGTCTTGTCATTTTTCCATTCTGACATCCTATGTCATTGGTTAGGAGCATTTAACCCATTTACATTCAAAGTAATTATGGATTGCAATATATTAGTGCCATTTTGTCACTGTTTTGGCATTGTTCTGGAGATTTTCTCTGGTTCTTTCTTGTCTTTGTCACTTAGGGTCTCTCCTTTGCACTCAAAGAGTCCCTGCTAATATTTTCTGCAGGGCTGGTCTAGTGGTCATGGACACCTTTAGTTTTTGTTTGTCTGTGTAACTCTTTATCTCCTATTCTGAATGATAGCCTTGCTGGATACAGCATTCTTGGTTTCAGATCTTTCCCATTCAGCAATTTGCACTCCCTTCTGGCTTGCAAAGTTTCTGTTGAGAAATCTCCAGCTATCCTTATGAGTGTTCCCTTGAAAGGTAAGTACTTTTTTGGTCTGCATTTAAGATTTTTTTTCTTTATCACTATATTTTGCAAATTTAATTATCATATATCTTGGTGTTGGCCCACTTTTGGTAATTTTGATGAGAGTTCTCTGTGCTTCTAAGATCTTGATGTCTGTTTCCTTTTTCATATTAGGGAAATTTTTAGCTATTATTTCTTGAAATAAAATTTCTGCCCCTTTTCCTCTCTTCTTCTTTGGGGACTACTACAATATGAATTTTTTTATGTTTCATGGAGTCTCTGAATTCCTTAGATCTATTCTTGTGTTGCATAATTCTTTCTTTTGTTCACCTTCATTATTTTCCATTTTTTTGTCTTTTATGTCACTAATTCCTCTGCTTCCTCCAGCCTGGTCTTCATTGAATGAAGGCTATTTCTAGTCTCATTTATTGCATTCTTCATCTCTGATTGATTCTTTTTTTTAAACTCTTTTATCTCTATGGTAAGGGTCTCACTAATGTCTTGTATTCTTTTCTCAAGCTCAGTGAGTATCTTTACAGCTCTTGCTTTAAATACTGCATCAATCATGTTACTTTTATCTGTTTCACTTAGATCTCTGGCTGTGGCCTTATCTTGTTCTTCCATTTGAGATAAATTCCCTCTTCTTGACAAGAAGGGTCTCTGAAAATGACTGTCATGAGAGATAGAGGAACCAAAACAAAACAGCATAGTGCAAACAGCACAGACAAGAGATACTCCCTGAAGTGCCAGCCCCTGGACACTACATGACCTCTTCTTCTTAATGCCATTACTTTCAGGAGCAGGAGACATAAGTGAGTTTTCTGACACAGAGAAGAAGGCAGAGACATAGACAAAATGCAAATATTGAGGAATTTATTCCAAATGAAAATACAATATAAGGCCACTGCCAGAGATATAAGCAAAAACAGTTGCAACAAGCCTAATGGAGAAATTAAAGGAACAGTCATAAGGATACTCACTAGGATTTAGAAAAGGAGACATTAGAGAAACCCTTAGTACAGAGGTAAGTGTTAAAAAACAATCAGAGGTGAAAAATGCAATGAACTAGATTGGAAACAGGCTTGATGCAATGAACAGCAGGCTTGAAGAGACAGAGGAATGAATTAGTGACATAGAAGACAAAATAAAGGAAAATAATGAATTTGAACAAAAGAGAGAAAGAAGAAATATGGAAGATTAGAACAGACTTAGGTAACTTAGTGACACCATGAAATGGAATAACATTCATGTTATCTAATCCCTGAAGTATAAGTGAGAGAAAAGGGGGCATAAAATTTATTTGAGGAGATTATAGCTGAAAATGTCCCTTATCTGAAGAAGGAAACAGACATCAAGATCTAAGAAGCACAGAGACCTCTCATCAAAATCACCAAAAGTTGGCCTACACCAAGATATATTGTAATTAAATTTGCAAAATACAGTGATAAAGAAAAAAATAAAATGCAGCAATAAAAAACAAGTCTTTGTCTTATAAGGGAAAACCAATAAGTCGAGCTGGAGATTTCTCAAAGAAACTTTGCAAGCCAGAAGGGAGTGGCATGGTGTATTCAAACTGCTGAATGGGAAAATCTGCAACTAAAAATACTCTATCCAGCAAGGCTATCATTCAGAATAGAAGGGGAGATAAAGAGTTACACAGACAAACAAAAACTAAATGTGTCCATGACCACTAGACCAGCCCTGCAGAAAATATTAGCAGGGACTCTTTGAGTGCAAAGGAGAGACCCAAAGTGACAAAGACAAGAAAGAACCAGAGAAAATCTCCAGAACAATACCAAAACAGTGACAAAATGGCACTAATACATTGCAATCCATAATTACTTTGAATGTAAATGGGCTAAATGCTCCAATCCAAAGACATAGGGTGTCAGAATGGAAAAATGAAAAGGCCCATTGATATGCTGCCTATGAGAGACTCATTTTAGGTATAAGGAAACCTGCAGATTGAAAGTGAGGAGGTAGAGAAACATTTACCATGCAAATGGGTGTCAAAAGAAAGCCAAAGCCAATACATATTGCATAAATTATACTTTAAAGGCAAGACTGTAAACATAGACAAGGAAAAAAATAGACAAAAATAGACAAAGTAGGGCATTACATAATCATAAGATGAACAATCCAAGAAGAATATCTAACTGTTGTAACTTTTTATGCACCCAACATAGGATGACCAAAATATATAAAACAATAACAAATATAAAGGAAATAATTGATAATTAAGCATTAATATTAGGGGTATTAAACATTCCACTTACATCAATGGACATATCAACTAAAAAGGAAAAAATAAACAAATAAGGGGAAAATATCTTAATGACTCCCTGGACAGATGGACTTACAAGATGTATTCAGAACATTTCACTCTAAAATGGCAGAATACACATTCTTCATAAGAGCACATGTAACATTCTCCAGAATAGATCACACATTAAGTAAAACAGGACTCAACAAATACAAGAAGATTAAAGTCATACCATGCATTGTTGCTGACCGCAGTGCTATGAAACTGGACGTCAACCACAAGAAAAATCTAACAAGAACACAAATACATAAAGGTTATATAGCCTGCTGCTAAACAATAAAAGGGTCATTCAGGAAATAAAATATGAAATTATTTTTAAAAATGGAAACAAATGAAAATGAAAACAAAACTGTCCAAATCCTTAGGAATGCAGCAAAAGCAGTTCTAAAAAGAGGTTTATCCAGGGGCAAGATGGCAGAGGAGTGGGGGACTCTCTTTCAACTGGTCCCCAAGCCAGTTTGAACACTCACGAAATCAGCCTGAGATGTAAGATTATATGTGCGGATCTCTACAGGGGCAGAGGAAAATCAGTCAAGAGGTATGGAGGAGAGTTGTGATTGTGTGGACAGATGTTGGAAGACAAACAGAAGGGTGAGGGAGCCACAAGAAGCTAGCCACTGGAAAGTAATGTAATACCTCAGTGAAAAAGCATCCTGTACCTGGGGACCAGCGATAGCTTGCAGAGCTTCGGCAGCCAGTCAGGAGGGGCCTAATAATATTACTCAGCCATCAAAAAGAACGATTTCTCAACATTTGCTGCAACATGGACGGGACTGGAGGAGATAATGCTAAGTGAAGTAAGTCAAGCAGAGAAAGACAATTATATTGTTTCACTCATTTATGGAACATAAGAAGTAAGAAGATCGGTAGAAGAAGAAAGGGAAGAAGAAAGGAGGAGTAAACAGAAGGGGAAATGAACCATGAGAGACAACGGAATCTGGGAAACAAACTGAAGGCTTCAGAGGGGAGGGGGTGAGGGAATGGGACAGGCTGGTGATGGGAATTAAGGAGGGCACATATTGCATGGTGCACTGGGTGTTATACACAAGTAATGAATCATGGAACTTTACATCAAAAACTGGGGATGTACCGTATGGTGACTAACAAAATATAATATAAAATATTATTATAAAAAAATGAAGGGCCTAATAACAGTGCACAAACAGAATCCAGGAGCTTTTTTTTTAATTTTATTTTATTATATTATGTTAATCACCATACAGTACATCCCCAGGTTCCGATGTAAAGTTTGATGCTTCATTAGTTGCGTATAACACCCAGGGCACCATGCAATACGTGCCCTCCTTACTACCCATCACCAGTCTATCCCATTCCCCCACCCCCTCCCCTCTGAAGTCTTCAGTTTGTTTCTCATAGTCCATAGTCTCTCATGTTTCATTCCCCCTTCTGATTACCCCCCTTTTCTTTATCCCTTTCTTCCCCTACCGATCATCCTAGTTCTTATGTTCCATAGATGAGAGAAATCATATGATAATTGTCTTTCTCTGCTTGACTTATTTCACTTAGCATTATCTCCTCCAGTGCCGTCCATGTTGCAGCAAATGTTGAGAATTCGTTCTTTCTGATAGCTGAGTAATATTCCATTGTATATATGGACCACAGCTTCTTAATCCAGTCATCTGTTGAAGGGCATCTCGGCTCCTTCCATGATTTGGCTATTGTGGACAATGCAGCTATGAACATTGGGGTGCATATGGCCCTTCTCTTTACTACGTCTGTATCTTTGGGGTAAACACCCAGTAGTGCAATGGCTGGGTCATAGGGTAGTTCAATTTTTAACTTTTTAAGGGACCTCCACACTGTTTTCCAGAGTGGCTGTACCAACTTGCATTCCCACCAACAATGTAGGAGGGATCCCCTTTCTCCACATCCTCTCCAACAATTGTTGTTTCTTGCCTTGTCTATCTTTGCCATTCTAACTGGCGTAAGGTGGTATCTCAGTGTGGTTTTGATTTGAATTTCCCTGATGGCTAATGATTTTGAACATTTTTTCATGTGTCTGTTAGCCATTTGTATGTCTTCATTGGAAAAGTGTCTGTTCATATCTTCTGCCCATTTTATGATTTGTTTATTTGTTTCTCGTGTATTGAGTTTGAGAAGTTCTTTGTAGATCTTGGATACCAGTCCTTTATCTGTGGTGTCCTTTGCAAATATATTCTCCCATTCCGTGGGCTGTCTCTTAGTTTTTTTGACTGTTTCCTTGGCTGTGCAGAAGCTCTTTATCCTGATAAAGTCCCATAAGTTCATTTTATCTTTTATTTCTCTTGCCTTTGGCGATGTGTCGTGAAAAAGGTTGCTCTGGCCGATGTCATAGAAGTTGTTGCCTATGTTCTCCTCTAGAATTTTGATGGATTCCTGTCTCACATTGAGGTCTTTCATCCATTTGGAGTTTATTTTTGTGTATGGTGTGAGAGAGTGGTCAAGTTTCATTCTTTTGCATGTAGCTGTCCAATTTTCCCAGCACCATTTATTGAAGAGACTGTCTTTTTTCCACCGGATGTTTTTTCCTGCTTTATCAAAGATTAGTTGCCCAAAGAGCCGAGGGTCCATTTCTGGGTTCTCTATTCTGTTCCATTGGTCGATGTGTCTGTTTTTGTGCCAGTACCATGCTGTCTTTGTGATCACAGCTTTGTAGTACAGCTCGAAATCCGGCATTGTGATGCCCCCAGCTTTGTTTTTCCTTTTCAACAGTTCCTTGGAGATTCGGGGCCTTTTCTGGTTCCATACAAATTTAAGGACTATTTGTTCCAGTTCTTTGAAAAATGTCCTCGGTATTTTGATCGGGATAGCATTGAAAGTGTAGATTGCTCTGGGTAGTATGGACATTTTAACTATGTTAATTCTTCCAATCCATGAGCATGGAATATTTTTCCATCTTTTTATGTCTTCCTCAATATCTTTCAAAAGTGATCTATAGTTTCTAGGATATAGGTCCTTTACGTCTCTGGTTAAGTTAATTCCAAGGTAACGTATGGTTTTTGGTGTTATTGTAAATGGGATGGATTCCCTAATTTCTCTTTCTTCAGTCTCGTTATTCGTGTATAGAAATGCAACTGATTTCTGGGCATTGATTTTGTATCCTGCCACCTTACTGAATTGTTCTATAACTTCTAATAGTTTGGGAGTGGATTCCTTTGGGTTTTCCATATAGAGTATCATGTCATCTGCAAAGAGAGACAGTTTGACTTCTTCTTTGCCGATTTGGATACCTTTGATCCCTTTTTGTCTTCTGATTGCTGTTGCAAGGACTTCTAGTACTATGTTGAATAATAGTGGCGAGAGTGGGCATCCTTGTCGTGTTCCTGATCTTAAGGGAAAGGCTTCCAGCTTTTCCCCATTGAGAATAATGCTTGCAGTAGGCTTTTCATAGATGGCTTTTATGAGATTGAGAAATGTACCCTCTATTCCTACACTCTGAAGGGTTTTAATCAGGAAAGGATGCTGTATTTTGTCAAATGCTTTTTCTGCATCAATTGAGAGGATCATATGGTTCTTGAGTCTTTTCTTGTTGATATGATGTATCACATTGATTGATTTGCGAGTGTTGAACCATGCTTGCATCCCAGGTATGAATCCCACTTGGTCATGATGGATAATCCTTTTAATGTACTGTTGGATTCTATTAGCAAGGATCTTGTTGAGGATTTTGGCATCCATATTCATTAGAGAAATCGGTCTGTAATTCTCCTTTTTGAGGGGGTCTTTGCCTGGTTTGGGGATCAAGGTAATATTAGCCTCATAGAATGAGTTTGGTAGCTTTCCTTCTGTTTCTATTTTTTGAAATAGCTTTAGGAGAATAGGTATTATTTCTTCTTTGAATGTTTGGTAGAATTCCCCAGGAAAACCGTCTGGGCCTGGAGTTTTATTATTTGGAAGGTTGTTTATCACTGACTCAATTTCTTCATAGTTAATTGGCCTATTTAAGAAATCTATTTCTTCCTGTTTCAGTCTTGGTAGTTTATAGGTTTCCAGGAAGGCCTCCATCTCTTCCAGATTGTTTAGTTTTTTGGCATATAGCTGTTGATAAAAGTTTCTAATAATCCTTGCAATTTCAATGGTGCTGGTCGTGACCTCTCCCTTTTCAGTCATAATTTTAATAATCTCAGTCCTTTCTCTTTGTTTTTGGACAAGTTTTGCCAGTGGTCTATCAATTTTATGGATTCTCTCAAAGAACCAGCTTCTAGTCCTGTTGATCTGCTCTACTGTGCTTCTGGTTTCTAATTCATTGATTTCTGCTCTAATCTTGGTCAACTCCTTCCTTGTCAGTGGGTTAGGCCTGTCCCTCTGTTGCTGTTCCAGTTTCTTGAGGTGAGAATATAGAAACTGCATTTTAGATTTTTCTATTCTTTTGAGTGAGGCTTGGATGGCTATGTATTTCCCCCTTAGGACTGCCTTTGCAGTATCCCATAGGTTTTGGACCGTTGTGTATTCATTCTCGTTGGTCTCCATAAATTGTTTAATTTGTTTTTTGATTTCCTGGTTTATCGAGTCATTCTTGAGCAGGATGGTTCTTAGCCTCCAAGTGTTTGAGTTTCTTCCAGGTTTTTCCTTGTGGTTGAGTTCCAATTTCAGAGCGTTGTGGTCTGAGAATATGCAGGGGATAATTTCAATCTTTTGGTATTGGCTGAGACCTGTTTTGTGTCCCAGAGCATGATCTATTCTTGAGAATGTTCCATGGGCATTTGAATAGAATGAGTATTCTTTGGTTCTGGGGTGTAGTGTTCTATATATATCTATGAGGTCCAACTCGTCGAGTATGGCATTCAAAGCCTTTGATTCTTTGCTTAGTTTTTGCCAGGGTGTTCTGTCTATTTCTGATAGTGGGGTGTTGAGGTCCCCTACTATTACTGTGTTCTTATCTATATGTCTCTTTATTTTGGTTAAGAGTTGGCTTGTGTATCTTGCTGCTCCCCTGTTGGGGGCATATATATTAATAATTGTCATATCCACTTGTTGAATACTTCCTTTAAGAATAATATAGTGCCCTTCTGTATCTCTCTCTATGGCCTCTAGTTTAAAATCCAGTCTATCTGATATGAGAATTGCTACTCCAGCTTTCTTTTGAGGTCCATTTGCGTGGAAGATGGTACTCCATCCCCTTACTCTAAGTCTGAATGCATCTTTGGGTTCAAAATGAGTCTCTTGTAGACAGCAAATGGATGGGTCATGTCTTTTTATCCAATCTGCAACCCTGTGGCGTTTTATGGGAGAGTTTAAGCCATTTAGATTGATAGAGATTATTGACAGATATGATTTTAATGATGCCATTTCTCTTTAAAGTCTTTGTATCGGTTGTGACTTGCTGCTCTGTATCACTCTTGGGGCCTTTTTACCTTTATAGAGCCCCCCTTAATATCTCCTGTAGGGCTGGTTTCGTGGTTACGAAATTGGTTAATGATTGGCGATTTTGGAACGTCTTTATTTCTCCATCAATTCTGAATGACAGCTTTGCTGGATAAAGGATCCTTGGCTGCATGTTTTTCTCTGAAAGAGCTTTAAAAATGCCCCCCCAAGCCTTTCTCTCATTCCAGGTCTCTGTAGACAGGTCTGACGTAATCCTGATACCTTTGCCTTGGTACGTGAGAAATTTCTTTGCCCTGGCCGCTTTCAATACTGTATCCTTGGATCTAATATTTGCGAATTGCACTATGACATGCCGTGGCGTAGGTTTGTCCTGGTTGAGCTTGGATGGGGTCCTCTCTGCCTCTTGGACACGAATGCTTGTTTCCCTTGCTAGATTAGGGAAGTTTTCAGCTACAATTTGTTCAAATATCTCTTCTAGACCTCTGTTTTTCTCCACCCCTTCAGGGATGCCGATGATTCTGACATTGGATCGTTTCATAGAGTCAGTAATCTCCCGTAATCTACATTCGTGGGCGTGGATTTTTTTAAGACCAGCTTCTATTTTCGTTTTTTCTTCTACTAACCCATCCTCCAATTCGCTAACGCGTTCCTCTGCCTCGGTGACCCTGGCCGTCAGAGCCTCTAGTTTTGACTGCATTTGGCTCATAGAATTTTTAATTTCTGTCAGATTCGCTCTCATTTCTGCCCTTAGGGATTCTATATTCTCAGCAACGCTTTCTCTGATGCTTTTTTCAAGTTTACTCATCATCTTGACCATTGTTGCTCTGAATTCCATTTCTGATAATTGGGATACATCCATATGTATTAATTCTGTGGCCGAGGCCAATTCTGTGGCAGAGGCCACAGACTCATTATCTTTTCTTTGCTGGGGGGGACTTCTCCTTCTCGTCATTCTGATGAAGAGAGATTGCAGGGTTGTCCAGAGCCCAAGTGTTGACTGGGACCCAGGCCGTGCGCCCTTGTTTTATAGAGATCTTAGGGATGTGGGCTTCTTCCTTAAAGAGTTTATTTATTTATTTGAGAGAGAGAGAGACAGTCAGCAAGAAAGGGAACCCAAGCAGAGGAGTGGGAGAGGAAGAAGCAGGTTCCCGGTGGAGAAGCCCGATGAAGGACTCCTTACGGAGCGTTGTGATCACACCCTAATCCGAAGACAGGTGCTTGGTGACTGCGCCACTCAGGCGCTCCGGGTTGTGGGCTTCTTGATTTTTCAGCCTGCCTTCTGGGGGAGGGGCCTGCCTGCAGGTACTCAGAAAACCCTGTTTGGGTAGAGTCTCTGTGTCCCTTGCGAGGGGGGATGGGGATGGGCACCCTGTGAGCCGGTATTTCCGGGCTTTTGTTCTCTGGCGGCTTTCCCTGGCGGTTTGCTATGCCTCTTCTGAGAGAGCAGCAGCGGCTGAAATTCAGCCTCTGTCTCAGAACAGAGGGATCGCGGATCGTTCTCCACTGATGTTCTGGCCACTTTAACTCTGTTTCTGTTGGTGCTGCTCAACCCTGCAGCATCCCGGGCTGTGCGCCCCACACCCGGCGTCCCAGCCCTCACTTCCAGGGCCGGCACGTCTCTGTCCTTTGTGTTTCCAACCCCGCCAGCCGCCAGCCGCCCCGCGCGGGCTCCCGGAGCTCCCCGTCTCAGTCTGGTGTCTCACGGGTGCTGACCGCGAGTGCCTGCTCCCCCGTGCAGGTGGCCCTCTAGCCGCCAGCCGCCCCGCGGACGCTCCCGGAGCTCCCGGTCTCAGCCTGGATCCAGTGAGCACACCAGAGCTCCGGAGCTCCATGAGATGCTTGGTGGCACACGCTCCCGGCTCACGGACTCAGTCTGCTGTTTCAAGAGTGCGGGTCCGCGGTCCGCCCGCTCCCCTGTGCAGGTGGACCACCAGCCGCTCTGTGCGCGCGCTCCTGGAGCTCGCGTTCTAAGTCTGCTGTCTCGCGGGTGCCGTCCGCGAGTCCGCCTGCTCCCCCGTGCAGGTGCCCCGCCAACCGCCAGCTGTCCCGCGTGCGCTCCCGGAGCTCCCTTCTCAGTCTGCTGTCTCAAGCGTGTGGGTCCGCGGTCTGTCCGCTCCCCCTTGTAGGTGGCTACCGCTTCCCGGTGCCCTGACACGGCGGCTCCCTCCCCCTTCTGTTTAGCTTCTGATATCTGTGCGCGGTTTCACGGCTCCCCGCTTCGTACCTTGATACTCAGCGCTGGAGATGTTCATTTGTAGAGATCCAGATGTATCTTCCTGCATCTCAGGCTGATTCCGTGGATATTCCTGCTGGTCTGGTACCTATCCAGCTCAACTCAGGGGACCGGCTGGAAAAGACAGAATCCAGGAGCTTAAAGGGCAAATGCCAGGACTGGGGTGGCTGCTTGCCTGGATCTGTGCCCACAGACTTGGGGGGCAGGCTGGCTGCTGCCGCAGTCCACACCCACACCCTCCTAGACTGAGATTGATGGGGTTTTGGAAGCACAAGGGGCAGAGGCAAGCGGGCGCCTGAGTCAACCACTGAAAGGATCACTGGGGTCATGCACTGCCTGGGGGAAGCTGCGGTTTTCAGCAGCACATACAGAGGGGGAGACTGTGTGTTCTGGAGGGTAGAGAGAAGAGCAAATTGTGGCTTCTCTCCTTGGGGGCAGAGGCCTGGAAATGGACATTTTCCTTTGCTCTGGCCCTCTGAGAAGGCACAAAAAGTCACCAGAGAACAAAAGCCTAAAAAATCTGTTTCCACAGAGCCCAGCCCCTTGATACGGGGACAGGGCAAATCTGCCCAAGCAGGGTTGCCTGAAAAACAATGCAGCAGACCCCTCCTCCTGAAGACAAGCTGGAAGAACAAGAGAATAACAATCTGTGGGTCCCCATAAAACGGTAATACCCCAACACCAGGGGGAAATAGTATATTGAGCTCCTGGTGTTGCCTCAGGGCCTGTGTATTTCTTAGATACAATTTTTTAAATTATTTCTCATGTTTCTTCTTTTTTTTTACACAGTTACCATTTCAACTAGGTATTTAATACAACATATTCCATAGAAACTTTTTAACTTGTACCTTTTCACACTAATACTTTTTTCTATATATCTATATCTATATATCTATATATCTATATATCTATATATATATATATATATATATATATAAGCTTCAATATAGTCCTATCTTCCCTATTCAATGCTACCTTTATATTTATACCAGATTTAATTTCCCTGTAACTCTGGGAAGTAGTGGTCTCTAACAAAGAGAACAAAATACATCCAGGAAGAACAGAAACACCCTACCTCGCCCAAATTGAGAGATTATAGTACCACTCCCCTCACCTCCCTTTTATTCTTTCTCATGTTTATTCTCTGTTTTTTTTTCTTTTTACCTACTTATCATTTCAACTAGACATTTAATACAACATATTCCATAGTAATTTTTTAAATTTATACTACTTCACACCTATATTTTTTCCTTTTTCTTTATATATATAGATAGATATCTATCTATAGATATCTATATATCTATAAAGATAGATAGATATAAGCTTCAATGTAGTCCTTTTTCCGTATTCAATACTACGTTTATATATACACCAGTTTTACTTTCCCTGTAAGTCTGGGAAGTGGTGGTCTCTAACAAAGAGAACAAAATATATCCAGGAAGAACTGAAATACCCTACCTCATCCACATTGAGAGATTATAGCCCCCCCTCACTTCCCATTTTTAACTTTATAAATCTTATTCTTGGGATTCATTTTGGCTGGGTTTCTTTGGTGGTGGCTTACAATCACTCTAAACTTTCCCAGAGTGCACCTTGCCTGGATTAGGGTTGATATTTTGGACTCTGTACATTCCCTCAACCAACCCTCAACAGAATGACTATGAGAAGGAACTCCCAAAAAGAAAAGAGCCAGAGACAATGACTTCTCCCACAGACCTAATGGATATGGATATAACCAAGATGTCAGAAATAGATTTCAGGGTAACAAGTATGGAGAAAATAGCTAGACTTGGGAAAACCATTAATGGCAGTATAGAATCCCTAAGGGCAGAAATGAGAGCTAATCAGGCTGAATTTAAAATACTATGAATGAGATTCAGTCTAAATTAAATACTCTAACAGCTAGGGTAAATGAGGCAGAAGAATGAATTAGTGATCAAGAAGATAAACTACGAGGAGTTAAGGTGGCAGACGAGTAGGGGTACCCTTTTTCAGCTGGTCCCCTGAGTTGAGTGGGATAGGTACCAGACCATCCTGAACACCCACAGAATCAGCCTGAGATGCAGGAAGATACATCTGGACTTCTACAAATGAACATCTCCAGCACTGAGAATTGAGGTATGAAGTGAGGAGTGGTGAATCTGCGCACAGAAATTGGAAGATAAATGGAAGGGGGAGGGAGCCTCTATGCTCAGGCGCCTGGAAGTGGTAGTCACCTGCACTGGGGAGAGGACTGACTTGCGGACTGGCACCCGCGAGAAAGCAGACTGAGACCATAAGCCAGGGAACGTGCGTGACCAGTCTGAAAACCGGAGCTCTGGGGTGCACGCGAACCACACTGAAACGGAGCCCCAGAGTGCGTGGGGCCACTCACGGCTGGTAGTGTTAGAAACACAAAGTACAGAGACATGCCAGCCCTGGAAGTGAAGGCGGGGATGCCGGCTGTGGGGCGCACATCCTGGGAGACTGTAGGATTTAGCAGCACCAACAGAAACAGAGTTAAAGTGGCCAGAAGAGCTCAGTGGAGGGCGTACTGTGATCTCTCTGTTCTGAGTCAGAGGCTGGGATTTGGCCACTGCTGCTCTGACTCTCAGAAGAGGCAGAGCAAATCACCAGGGAAAGCCACCAGAGAACTAAAGCCCGGAAATACTGGCTCACAGTGTGCCCATCCACATCCACCCTCGCAGGGGACATGGAGACTCTACCCAAACAGGGTTGCCTGAGTATCAGTGCAGCAGGCACCTCCCCCAGAAGGCAGACTGAAAAAACAAGAAGCCCACATCCCTAATGTCACTATAAAACAAGTGCACACTGCATGGGTCCTGGTCAATAATTTGGGCTCTGGACAACCCCACAACCTCTTCTCATCAGAATGACGAGAATGAGAAATCTCCCCCAGCAGAGAAAAGATAATGAGTCTATGGCCTCTGCCATAGAACTGATGGATATGGATATAACCAAATTATCAGAAATGGAGTTCACAGTAACAATGATCAAGGCAATGTGTAGTCTTGAAAAAAATATTAACGAAAATATTAACGAGAATATAGGATCTCTAAGGGTGGAAATGAGAGTGAATCTGACAGAAATTAAAAATGCTATGAATCAAATGCAGTCAAAACTAGATGCTGTGAGGGGGGAGTTAAGCTGGTGGAGGAGTAGGGGTCCCCTTTTTAAGCTGCTCCCCTGAGTCAAGCTGGATACGTACCAGACCATCCTGAACATCCATGGAATCAGCCTGAGACTCAGGAAGATACATCTGGATCTCTACGAATGAACATCTCCAGCAATGACTATTGAGGTATGAAGCAGGGCACCGTGAAGCCGCGCACAGATATCAGAAGATAAAAAGACGGGGGAGGGAGCCACTGTGTTCAGGTGCCAGGAAGCAATAGCCACCTGCACTGCGGAGCGGGTGGACTCCCAGATTGGCATCCGAGAGAGAGCAGACTGAGACGGTGAGCTGGGGAATGCGCGCGACCGGACTGAAAACCAGAGCTCCAGAGTGCACGAACCACACTGAAACCGAGCCCTGGAGCATGTGGGGCCACTCGTGGCTGGCGGTGTTAGAAACACAAAGGACAGAGACATGCCAGCCCTGGAAGTGAGGGCTGGGACAACAGCTGTGGGGCACACAACCCAGGATGCTATAGGCTTTAGCAGCACCAACAGAAACAGAGTTAAAGTGGCCAGAGGGGCCCAGTGGAGAATGGTCTGTGATCCCTCTGTTCTGAGACAGAGGCTGAGATACAGCTACTGCTGCTCTGACCCTCAGAAGAGGCACAGAAAACCGCCAGGGAAAGTGGCCAAAGAAGAAAAGCCTGGAAGTACTGGCTCGCAGTGTGCCCGTCACCATCCACCCTCGAAAGGGATAGGGAGACTCTACCCAAACAGGGCTGCCTGAGTATCGGGTTGGCAGGCACCTCCCACAGAAGACAGGCTGAAAAATCAAGAAGACCACATCCCTAATGTCCCTATAAAACAAGTGCACACTGCCTCAGTCCAGGTCAATAATTTGGGCTCTAGACAACCCAGCAACCTCTCCTCATCAGAATGACGAGAAGGAGAAATCCCCCCAAGCAAAGAAAAGACAATGAGTCTGTGGCCTCTGCCACAGAACTAATAGATATGGATATAACCAAATTATCAGAAATCGAGTTCAGAGTAACATTGGTCAAGATGATGTGTAGACTTGAAAAAAATGTTAATGAGAATATAGAATCTCTAAGGGTGGAAATGAAAGTGAATCTGGCAGAAATAAAAAATGCTATGAATCAAATGCAGTTAAAAGTAGATGCTCTGACGGCCAGGGTGAATGAGGCAGAAGAAGGAATCAGGGAATTGGAGGATGGGTTGATAGAAGAGAAAGCTAAAACAGAAATTGGGGTCAAAAAAATCCAATCTCAAGAATATAGGATATGGGAGATTACTGACTCAATGAAGCATTCCAATGTCAGAATCATCGGCATCCCCAAGGGGGTGGAGAAAAACAGAGGTCTAGAAGACATATTTAAACAAATTTTAGCAGAAAACTTCCTTACTCTAGCAAAGGACACAAGCATTTGTGTCCAAGAGGCAGAGAGGACTCCTCCCATGCTCAACCACGACAAACCTACACCACGTCACGTCATACTGCAATTGGCAAATGCTAGATCCAAGGATACATTATTGAAAGCAGCCATAGCAAAGAAATTTCTCATGTACCAAGGCAAAGGTATCAGAATTACGTCAGACCTGTCCACACAGACCTGGAATGAGAGAAGGGTTTGGCGGGGCATTTTTAAAGCTCTTTAGAGAAAAACATGCAGCCAAGGATCCTTTATCCAGCAAGGCTGTCATTCAGAATTGATGGAGAGATAAAGACCTTCCAGAATCGCCAGCCATTGACCAATTTTGTAACCACGAAATTGCCCTACAAGAGATATTAAGGGGGGTTCCATAAAAGTAAAATGGCCCCAAGAGTGACACAGAACAAAAAGTCACAATCTATAGAAACAAAGACTTTACAGGCAACATGACATCATTAACATCATATCTCTCAATAATCAGTCTCACTGTAAATGGCCTAAATGCTCCCGTAAAATGCCACAGGGTTGCAGATTGGATAAAAAGACATGACTCATCCATTAGCTGTCTACAAGAGACTCATTTTGAACCTAAAGATACAACCAGACTGAAAGTAGAGGTATGGGGTACCATCTTTCATGCCAATGGACCTCAAAAGAAAGCTGGGTTAGCAATTCTCATATCAGGCAGATCGGATTTTAAACTAGAGACTATAGTTAGAGATACAGAGGGCACTATATTATTCTTTTTTTATTTTAATGATTTTTTATATCATTATGTTAGTCACCAAACAGAACATCTCCGGTTTCCAATGTAAATTTCGATGATTCATTAGTTGTGTATAACACCCAGTGCACCATGCAATACGTGCCCTCCTTACTACCCATCACCAGTCTATCCCATTCCCCCAACCCCCTCTCCTCTGAGGCCCTCAGTTTGTTTCTCATAGTCATAGACTCTCATGCTTCATTCCCCCTTCTGATTACCCCCCGTTTCTTTATGACTTTCCTCCCCTACCTATCTTCCTAGATTGTATGTTCCATAGATGAGAGAAATCATATGATAGTTATTTCTCTGCTTGACTTATTTCACTTAGTATTATCTCCTCCAGTGCCATCCATGCTGCAGCAAATGTTGAGAACTTGTTCTTTCTGATAGCTGAGTAATATTCCATTGTATATATGGACCACAACTTCTTAATACAGTCATCTGTTGAAGGGCATCTCGGTTCATTCCACGATTTGGCTATTGTGGACAATGCTGCTATGAACATTGGGGTGCATATGGCCCCTCTCTGATGGCTAATGATTTTGAACATTTTTTCATGTGTCTGTTTGCCATTTGTATGTCTTCATTGGAAAATTGTCTGTTCATATTTTCTCCCCAATTTATGATTTGTTTATTTGTTCCTAGTGTATTAAGTGTGAGAAGTTCTTTGTAGATCTTGGATACCAGTCTTTAATCTGCAGAATCATTTGCAAATATATTCCCCATTCCGTGGGCTGCCTCTTAGTTTTTTTGACTGTTTCCTTGGCTAAGCAGAAGGTTTTTATCCTGATAAAGTCCCACAAGTTCATTTTATCTTTTGTTTCTCTTGCCTTTGGAGGTGTGTCATTGAAAAGTTTGCTTTGGCCGATGTCATAGAGATTGCTGCCTATGTTCTCCTCTAGGCGTTTGATGGATTCCTGTCTCACATCGAGGTCTTTCATCCATTTGGAGTTTATTTTTGTGTATGCTCTGAGACAGTGGTCAATTTTCATTCTTTTGCATGTAGCTGTCCAATTTTTCCAGCACCATTTATTGAAGAGACTCTCTTTTTTTCCACAAGATGTTTTTTCCTGCTTTATCAAAATTAGTAGCCCAAAGAGCCAAGGGTCCATTTCTGGGTTCTCTATTCTGTTCCATTGGTCTATGTGTCTGTTTTTGTGCCAGTACCATGCTGTCTTTGTTATCACAGCTTTATAGTACAACTTGAAATCCGGCATTGTGATGCCCCCCGCTTTGTTTTTCCTTTTCAACAATTCCTTGGTGATTCGGGGCCTTTCCTGGTTTCATACAAATATAAGGACTATTTGTTCCAGTTCTTTAAAAATGCCATTGATATTTTGATCGGATTAGTATTGAAAGATTGCTCTGGGTAGCATGGACGTTTTAACTACATTAATTCTCCCGAACCATGAGCATGGAATATTTTCCATCTTTTTGTGTCTTCTTCAATGTCTTTCAAGAGTGATTTATAGTTTCTAGAATATTGGTCCTTTACGTCTCTGGTTAAGTTAATTCCATGGTAACGTATAGTTTTTGGTGCTATTGTAAATGGGATGAATTCCCTAATTTCTCTATCTTCAGCCTCATTAATCGTGTATAGAAATGCAACTGATTTCTCAGCATTGATTTTGTAATCCGCCATATTACTGAATTGCTCTAAACTTCTAATAGTTTCAGAGTGGATTCCTTTGGGTTTTCCATATAGAGTATCACGTCATCTGCGAAGAGAGACATTTTGACTTCTTCTTTGCTGATTTGGATACCTTTGATTCCCTTTTTGTCTTCTGATTGCTGTTGCAAGGACTTCTAGTACTATGTTGAATAATAGTGGTGAGAGTGGGAATCCTTGTAGTGTTCCTGATCTTAAGGGAAAGGCTTCCAGCTCTTCCCCATTGAGAAAAATATTTGCTGTAGGCTTTCCATAGATGGCTTTATGAGATTGAGAAATGTACCCTCTATTCCTACACTCTGAAGGGTTTTAATCAGGAAAGGATGCTGTATTTTGTCAAATGCTTTTTCTGCATCAATTGAGAAGATCATATGGTTCCTGAGTCTTTCTTGTCGATATGATGTATCACGCTGATGATTTGTGAATGTTGAACCGTGCTTGCATCTCAGGGATGTATCCCACTTGGTCATGATGGATAATCCTTTTAATGTACTGTTGGATTCTATTAGCAAGGATTGTTTTGAGGAATTTGGCGTCCATATTCATTAGGGATATCGGTCTGTAATTCCCCTTTTGGATGGGGTCTTTGCCTGGTTTGGGGATCAAGGTAATATTGGCCTCATAGAATGAGTTTGGTAGCTTTCCTTCTGTTTCTATTGTTTTGAAATAGCTTTAGGGAATAGGCATTATTTCTTCTTTGAATGTTTTGTAGAATTCCCTTGGAAAACAGTCTGGGCCTGAAGTTTTGTTTTTTGGAAGATTGTTTATCACTCACTCAATCCCTTCATAATTAGTTGGCCTTTTTAAAAAAATCAATTTCTTCCTATTTCAGTCTTGGTAGTTGATAGGTTTCCAGGAAGGCCTCCATTTCTTCCAGATGGCTTAATTTATTGGCATATAGCTGTTGATAAATGTTTCTAATAATCCTTCCTATTTCATTGTTGTTGGTCATCACCTCTCCTTTTTCATTCATAATGTTATTAATTTGGGTCCTTTCTTTATTCTTTTGGATAAGCCTTGCCAGTGGTCTGTCAATTTTATTGATTCTCTCAGAGAACCAGCTTCTAGTTCTGTTGATCTTCTCTACTGCACTTCTGGTTTCTAATTCATTGATTTCTGCTCTAATCTTTGTCAACTGCTTCCTCGTAAGTGGATTAAGCCTGTCCCTCTGTTGCTGTTCCAGCTTCTTGAGGTGAGAATATAAAAACTGCAGTTTAGATTTTTCTATTCTTTTGAGTGAGGCTTGGATGGCTATGTATTCCCCCCTTAGGACTGCCTTTGCAGTATCCCATAGGCTTTGGACCGTTCTGTTTTCATTCTCATTGGTTTCCATAAATTGTTTAAATTGATTTTTGATTTCCTGGTTTATCGAGTCATTCCTGAGCAGGATGGTTTTTAGTCTCCAAGTGTGTGCGTTTCTTCCAAATTTTTCCTAGTGGTTGAGTTCCAATACCAGAGTGTTGTGGTCTGAGAAAATGCAGGGGATAGTTTAAGTCTTTTGGTATGGGTTGAGTCCTGTTTTGTGTCCCAGAACATGGTCTATTCTTGAGAAGGTTCCATGGGCATTAGAATAGAATGAGTATTCTTTTGTTCTGGGGTGTAGTGTTCTATATATATCTATGAGGTCCAACTCATCGAGTATGGCATTCAAAGCCCTGTTTCTTTGTAAATTTTTTGCATTGGCATCCTGTCTATTTCTGATAGTGGAGTGTTGAGGTCCCCTACTATTAATGCATTTTTATCTTTATGTCTCTTTATTCTGGTTAAGAGTTGGCTTGTGTATCTTGCTGCTCCCCTGTTGGGGGCATATATACTTATAATTGTCATATCCACTTGTTGGATACATCCTTTAAGAATAATATAGTGTCCTTCTCTGTCTCTAACTATAGTCCTTAGTTTAAAATTCAATCTATGTGATATGAGAATTGCTAGCCCACCTTTCTTTTGGTGTCCATCAGCGTGAAAGATGGTATTCCATCCCTTTACTTTCAGCCTGGATGTATCTTTAGGTTCAAAATGAGTCTCTTGTAGACAGCAAATGGATGGCTCATGTCTTTTTATCCAATCTGCAACCCTGTGGCATTTAATGTGGACATTTAGGCTATTTACATTGAGACTGATTATTGAGAGATATGATTTTAATTATGCCATGTTGCTTGTAAAGTCTTTGTTTCTATAGATTGTGACTTTCTGTTCTGTATCACTCTTGGGGCCTTTTTACTTTTCTAGAACCCCCCTTAATATCTCCTGTAGGGCTGGTTTCATGCTTACAAAATTGGTCAGTGACTGGCGATTCTGAAAGCTCTTTATCTCTCCATCAATTCTGAATGACAGCCTTGCTGGATAAAGGATCCTTGGCTGCATGTTTTACTCTGAAAGAGCTTTGAAATTCCCCCCCAACCCTTTCTCTCATTCCAGGTCTGTTTGGGCAGGTCTGATGTAATTCTGATACCTTTTCCTTGGTACATGAAAAATTTCCTTGCTCTGGCCGCTTTCAATACTGTGTCCTTATATGTAATATTTGTGAGTTACACTATGGCGTGACATGGTGTAGGTTTGTCGTGGTTGATCTTGGGGGTCTTCTCTGCCTCTTGGACACGAGTTCTTGTTTCACTTGCTAGATTAGGGAAGTTTTCAGCTACAATTTGTTCAAATATGTCTTCTAGACCTCTGTTTTTCTCCACCCCCTCGGGGATGCTGATGATTTTGACATTGGAACGTTTCATTGTGTCAGTAATCTCCCGTAACCTACATTCTTGAGCTTGGATTTTTTTGAGTCCAGATTCTATTTTAGCTCTTTCTTCTACTAACCCATCCTCCAATTTGTTGATACGTTCTTCTGCCTCATTCACCCTGGCCACCAGAGCCTCTAGTTTTGAGTACATTTGGTTCATATAATTTTTAATTTCTGCCAAATTTGCTCTCATTTCCACCCTTAGAGATTTTATATTCTCATTAACATTTTCATTAATACTTTTTTCAAGTATACACCTCATCTTGACCATTGTTACTCTGAATTCCATTTCTGATAAATTGGTTATGTCCATATCATTAGCTCTGTGGCAGAGGCCACAGGCTCATTGTCTTTTCTTTGCTGGGGAGGATTTGTCCTTCTTGTCATTCTGATGAGGAGAGGTTGTGGGGTTTTCTAGAGCCCAAATTATTGACAGGGACCCAGGCCGTGCACCCTTGTTTTATAGGGATCTTAGGAATGTCGCTTGATTTTTCAGCCTGCCTTCTGGGGGAGGGGTCTGCCATGCTGATACTCAGGCAACCCTGTTTGGGTAGAGTCTCCATGTCCCCTACAAGTGTGGATGGGATGGGCACACTGTGAGCTGGTATTTCCAGGCTTTTGTTTTCTGTCAGCTTTCCCTGGCTGTTTGCTGTGCCTCTTCTGAGAGTCAGAGCAGCAGGGGCCAAATCTCAGCCTCTGTCTCAGAACAGAATGATCATGGACCATTCTGCACTGATGTTCTGGCCACTAAACTCTGTTATTTTAGGTGCTGCTCAAGCCTGCAGTGTCCCGGGATGTGCACCCCACACCCTGCGTCCCAGCCCTCACTCCAGGGCTGGTGCGGCTCTGTCCTTTGTGTTTCTAATACCGCCAGCCTCCAGCCACCAGCCTCCCCAGCACTCTCTGTTGCTCCAGCCCTCAGTCTGGTCACGCAAATTCCCCAGCTCACGGTCTCAGTCTTCTCTCCCGTGGGTGCCAGTCTGCAGGTCCGCTTGCTCCCCTGTGTAGGTGGCTACCATTTCCCAGTGCCCAAACATGGCAGCTCCCTCTCCCTTCCACTTGTCTTCCGATATCTGTGTGCGGTTTCATGGCTCCCCGCTTTGTACCTCAATACTCAGTGCTGGAGTTGTTCATTTGTAGAGCTCCAGATGTATCTTCCTGCATCTCAGGCTGATTCCGTGGATGTCCAGGCTGGTCTGGTGCCTATCCAGCTTGACTCAGGAGACGGGCTGAAAAAGGGGTCCCCTACTCCTCTGTTTGGCACTATATTATCCCTCAAGGATGTATCCAACAAGTGCATATGACAACTATAAATATCTATGCCCCCAACAGGGAGCAGCAAGATACACAAGCCAAATCTTAGCCAGAAAAAAGAGAATTATAGATAAAAATATATTAATAGTAAGGGACCTCAACACTCCACTATCAGCAAAAGACAGATCACCTAAGCAGAAAATCAACAAAGAAAAAGAGCTTTGAATGCCATACTAGATGAGTTGGACCTCATAGATATATATAGAAATCTACACCCCAGAACCAAAGAATAAACATTTTATTCTAATGCCCATGGAACATTCTTAAGAATCGACTATGTTCTGGGTCACAAAACAAGTCTCAACCAATACCAAAAGACTGAAATTATTCCCTGCATATTCTCAGATCACAATGCTCTGAAATTGGAACTCAACCAGAAGGAAAAAAATTAGAAGAAACTCAAACACATGGAGAATAACAACCATCCTGCTAAGGAATGATTCAATAAACCAGGAAATCAACAATCAATTTAAACAATTTATGGGGACCAACGAGAATGAAAACACAATGGTCCAAAACCTATGGGACACTGCAAAGGCCGTCCTAATGGGGAAATACATAGCATCCAAGCCTCACTCAAAAGAATAGAAAAATCTAAACTGCAGTTTTTATATTCTCACCTCAAGAACCTGGAATAGCAAGAGAGGAACAGGCCTAATCCATGCATGAAAAATCAGTTCATAAAGATTAGAGCAGAGAACAATGAATTAGAAACCAGGAGCACAGTAGAGCAGATCTACAGAACTAGAATCTGGTTCTTTGAAAGAATAAATAAAATTGACAAATCACTGGAAGACTTATCCAAAAGAATAGAGAAAGGACCCAAATTAATAAAATTATGAATGAAAAGGGGGAGGTCACAACCAACACCAATGAAATAGCATGGACCATTAGAAACTTTATCAAAAGCTTTATGTCAATAAATTAAGCAATCTGGAAGAGATGGAGGCCTTCCTGGAAACCTATAAACTACCAAGACTGAAACAGGAAGAAATTGATTTTTTAAACAGACCAATTAATTATGAGAAGATGGAAACAGTGATTAAAAACCTTCCAAAAAACAAAACGCCAGGGACTGATGGATTTTCCCAGAGAATTCTAGAAAACATTCAAAGAAGAAATAATACCTATTCTCCAAAAGCTATTTCAAAGAAGAGAAACAGAAAGAAAGCTACCAAACTCATTTTATGAGGCCAAAATTACCTTTATCCCCAAACCAGGCAAAGACCCTATCAAAAAGGAGAATTACAGACTGGTTTCCTAATGCATATGGAAGCCAAAATTCTCAACAAGATCCTCATTAATGCAATCCAACAGTACATTAAATGGATTATCCATCATGACCAAGTGGGATTCATCCTTGGAATACAAAGGTAGATCAACATTCACAAATCTATCATTGTGATAGGTTTTATCAACAAGAAAAAAGCCAAAAATCATATGATCTTCTCAATAGATGCAGGAAAAGCATTTGACAAAATACAACATTGGTTCCTGATTAAAACCCTTCAGAGTGTAGGAATAGAGGGTATATTCCTCAGTCTCATAAAAACCGTCTTTGAAAAACCTACAGCAAATATCATTCTCAAAGGGGAAAAGCTGGAAGCCTTTCCCTTAACATCAGGAACACGACAAGGATGCCCACTCTCACCATTATTATTCAACAGAGTAGTAGAAGTCCTTGCAACAGCAATCAGACATCAAAAAAAGATAAAAAGTATCCAAATATCAAAGAAGAAGTCAAACTATCTATCTTCACAGATGACATGATACTCTATATGGAAAACCCAAAAGAATCTACTCCCAAACTACTAGAAGTTATAGAGCAATTCAGTAACGTGGTGGGATGCAAAATCAGTGCTCAGAAATCAGTTGCATTTCTATACACGAATAATGAGATTGAAGAAAGAGAAATTAGGGAATCCATCCCATTTACAATAGCACCAAAAATCATACGTTAACTTAGAATAACTTAATCAGAGGCTTAAATGATCTATATTCAAGAAACTGCAATTCACTCTTGAAAGACATTGAGGAAGACACAAAAAGATGGAAAAATATTCCATGCTCATGGATTGGAAGAATTAACATAGTTAAAATATCCATGCTACCCAGAGCAATTTACACTTTCAATGCTACCCAGATCAAAATACTGAGGACATTTTTCAAAGAACTGGAACAAACAGCCCTTGAGTTTGTGTGGAACCAGAAAAGGCCCTGAATTGCCAAGGAATTGTTGAAAAGGAAAAACAAAGCTGGAGGTATTACAATGCCGGATTTCGAGCTGTACTACAAAGCTGTGATCACAAAGACAGCATGGTACTGGCACAGAAACAGACACATAGACCAATGGAACAGGTTGAAAAGGAAAAACAAAGCTGGAGGTATTACAATGCCGGATTTCGAGCTGTACTACAAAGCTGTGATCACAAAGACAGCATGGTACTGGCACAGAAACAGACACATAGACCAATGGAACAGAGAAGAGAACCTAGAAAAACTTGACCACTCTCTCACACCATACACAAAAATAAACTCCAAATGGATGAAAGACCTCGATGTGAGACAGGAATCCATGAAAATCCTAGAGAAGAACATAGGCAGCAACCTCTACGGCATCGGCCACAGCATCCTTTTTCATGGCACATCTCCAAAGGCAAGAAAAACAAAAGAAAAATGAACTTGTGTGGCTTCATCAAGATAAAAAGCTTCTGCACAGCCAAGGAAACAGTCAAAAAAACTAAGAGGCAGCCCAAGGAATGGAAGCATATATTTGCAAATGTCACTACAGATTAAAGACTGGTATCCAAGATCTAAAAGAACTTCTCAAACTCAATACAGAAGAAACAAATAAACAAATCATAAAATGGGCAGAAGATATGAACAGACACTTTTCCAATGAAGACACACAAATGGCTAACAGACACATGAAGAAATGTTCAAAATCATTAGCCATCAGGGAAACTCAATCAAAACCACATTCAGATACCACCTTATGCCAGTTAGAATGGCAAAAATGGACAAGGCATGACAACAATTGTTGGAGAAGATGTGGAGAAAGGGGATCCCTCCTACATTGTTGGTGGGAATTCATGTTGCTACAGCCACTCTGGAAAAGTCTGGAGGTCCCTTAAAAATTAAAAATTGAGCTACACTATGATCCATTAATTGCACTACTGGGTATTTACCCCAAAGGTACAGACGTAGTGAAGAGAAGGGCCATATGCACCCCAAAGTTCATAACATCTTTGTCCACAATAGCTAAATCGTGGAAGGAGCCAAGATGCCCTTCAACAGATGACTGGATTACGAAGTTGTGGTCCATATATACAATGGAATATTACTCAGCTATCAGAAAGAATGAGTTCTCTACATTTGCTGCAACATGGACGGCACTGGAGGAGACAATACTAAGTGAAATAAGTCAAGCAGAGAAAGACAATTATCATATGGTTTCTCTCATCTATGGAACATAAGAACTAGGAAGATCAGTAGGAGAAGAAAGGGATAATGAAAGGGGTAATTAGAAGGGGGAATGAAGCATGAGAGACTATGGACTCTGAGAAAGAAACTGAGAGCTTCAGAGAGGAGGGGTTTGGGGGCATGGGATAGGCCAGTGATGGGTAATAAGGAGGGCACATATTGCATGGTGCTCTGGGTGTTATACGCAACTAATGAATCATGGAACTTTACATCAAAAACTAGTGATGTACTGTATGGTGACTAACATAATTTAAAAAATATTATTATAAAAAGACCAAGGTAAACTAATAGAAAGGAAGGACCAGGAGAAAGCCTGGAACAAACAGCTGAAAATCCATGAAAATAGAGAAATCAACGAGAGCATTAAACATTCCAACGTCAGAATCCTTGGGTTCCCTGAGGCAGTTGGATAGAGAATAAGGAGTAGAAGATACATTTGAGCAAATAGTAGTTGAGAAATTCCCCAATCTGAGGAATGTAACAAGCATTCATGTCCTAGAGGCAGAGAGGACCCGTTCTAAGATCAAGGAGAACAGACCAACTTCTCAGCATGTAATAGTAAAACTAGCAAATCTTAGAACCAAGGAAGTATCCTAAGGGCAGTTGCGGGAAGGGATTCCTTACATACAGAGTGAGGAACATCAGAATAAAGTCAGACTTGTTCATAGAGACCTGGAAAGCCAGAAAGGGCTGGCAAGACACATTCAGGATACTATATGAAAAGAACATGCAGCCAAGAATACTTTATCCAGCAAGGCTGTCATTCAGAATGGATGGAGAGATAAAGAGCTTCCTGGACTGGCAGAAACTGAAAGACTATGTGAACAATAATCCAGCCCTGCAGTAAATACTAAGGGGGATTTTATAAAAGAAGAAAGACCCCAAGATTAATATGGGCCAGAAATTTACAGAGACAATCCATAGAAAGAGGGACCGTACAGACGATAGGATGGCAATAAACACATACCTTTCAGTAGTAACCCTCAATGTGAACTGCCTAAATTCTCCCATGAAATGGCACGGGATTGCAGTTTGGATACAAATATAGGATCCATCCATATGCTGTCTACAAGAGGCTCATTTTGAACCTAAAGACACCACCAGACTGAAAGTGATGGGATGGAAAACCATTTTTCATGCCAATGGACCTCAAAAGAAAGCTAGGGTAGCAGTTCTTATATCAGACAAATTAGAATTTAAACCAAAGCATGTGTGATGAGATCCAGAGGGCCACTATACCATTTTTAAGGGTCTACCCATAAAGAATATCTTACACTTGTAAATATTTACACCCCCAACATGGGAGCAGCCAACTACATAAGGCAGCTGTCAACAAAAATGAATCAATTGACAATAATACATTAATAGTAGGAGATTTTAATAGCCCACACTCAGCACTGGACAGATCATCTAAACAGGACATCAACAAAGAAACAAGAGCTCTGAATGACACATTGGACCAGATGGACTTCGTAGATACATACAGAACATTCCACCCTAAAACAACACAATACTCATTCTCCTCGAATGCACACAGAACTTTCTCCAAAGTAGACCACATTCTGGGTCACAAATCAGGTCCCAGCCAATACCAAAAATTGAGATTATTTCCTGCATGTTATTGGACTACAATGCCTTAAAACTGGAACTCAATCACAAGAAAATTTTGGAAGGAACTCAAGCACTTGGAAGTTAAAGAGCATCCTGCGAAAGAATATATGGGCCAACCAGGAAATTAAAGAAGAACTTAAAAAAATTCTTGGATACTAATGAGAATGAAAACACATTGATCCAAAACCTATGGGATACTGCAAATGTGGTCCTACGGGGGAAATACATAGCCATCCAAGTCTTTCTCAAAAAATTAGAAAAAGCCCCAAATGCACATGCTAACCTTGAACCTAAAGGAGTTGGGGAAAAAGCATAAAATAACACCTAAAACAAGCAGGAGAAGAGAAGTAATAAAGATTAAAGCAGATATCAATGAAATAGAAACCAAAAAAAAAAGTAGAACAGATCAACAAAACTAGAAGCTGGTTCTTGGAAAGACTTAATAATATCAATAAACCACTGGCCAAACTTATCAAAAAGAAAAAAGAAAGGACCCAAATTAATAAAATCATGAATGAAAGGGGAGAGATCATGACTAACACCAAGGAAATAGAAACAATTATTAGAAATTATTATCAGCAATTATATGCCAACAACTTAAGCAACCAGGAAGAAATGGTTGCCTTCCTGTAAACTTACCAACTACCAAGACTGAAACAGGAAGAAATGGACAATCTGAATAGACCAAAAGCCAGCAAGGAAATTGAAAGAGTAATCAAAAACCTCCCAAAAAATAAGAGTCCAGGGCTAGACGGCTTCCCAGGGGAATTTTACCAAACATTTAAAGAAAAAAATAATATCTATTATACTGAAGCTCTTCTAAAAAATAGAAACAGAAGGAAAACTTCCAAACTCTTTCTATGAGGCCACCATTACCCTGATCCCCCAACCAGGCAAAGACCCCATCAAAAAGGAGAATTACAGACAAATATCCCTGATGAACATGGATGCAAAATACTCACTAAGATCCTAGCTAATAGGATCCAACAGGAGGTTAAAAGGATTATCCACCACAACCAAGTGGGTTTTATGCTTGGGATCCAAGGTGGTTCAACACTTGCAAATCAATCAGTGTGATAGAGCACATCAATAGAAGAAAAGCAAAAACCATATGATCCTCTCGATGCAGAAACAACATTTGACAAAATACAACATCCGTTCCTGATTAAAACTCTTCGGAGTATAGGGATAGAGGGAATATTCTTTAATATAAAAACCATTCATGAAAAGTCCAAAGTGAATATCATCCTCAAAGCTGAGAGCTTTTCCCTTATGATCAGGAACACGACAGGGATGCCCACTCTCACCACTATTGTTCAACATAGTACTAGAAGTGCTAGCAACAACTATCAGACAAAAAAAAGCAATAAAAGGCGTCCAAATTGGCAAAGAATAAGTCAAACTCTCTGTCTTTGCAGATGACAGGATACATTATGTGAAAAACCAAAAAAACTCCATCCCTAAATTACTAGAACTCATACAGCATTTCAGCAATGTGGCAGGATACAAGATCAATGCACAGAAATCAGTTGCTTTTCTATACAATAACAATGTAACTGTAGAAAAAGAAATTAAGGAGTCAATTCCATTCAGAGTAGGAACAAAAGCCATAAGATACCTAGGAATAAACCTAACTAAAGAGGTAAAGGATCTATACTCTAGACACTACAGAGCACTTCTTAAAGAAACAGAGAAAGACACAAAAAGATGGAAAAATATTCTATGTTCATGGATTGGAAGAATAAATATCGTTAAAATGTCTATCTTGCCCAGAGCAATTTACACTCTCTATGCCATCGCTATTAAAATACCATGGCATTTATAATTTTTTTTAAATTTTCTTTAGAAACTAAATTATTTTTATTTATATAAACAGTGGCACTGAGGATATGAAAGTGAATATATCTATTAAACATTGTGTTTTCTTTCTACACACCTGTGAGTCAATAAGAGGAGCCTCTGTTCCAGAGTTTGATGCTTAATTGTACTTCTGTTTTCCAGAGTTTGTATGCAGCACTGATTTATCCATTTATTTATTTATTTTCTTTTTTTTATTATATTATGTTACTCACCATACAGTACATCCCTAGTTTTTGATGTAAAGTTCCATGATTCATTACTTGTGTATAACACCCAGTGCACCATGCAATACATGTCCTCCTTACTACCAATTACCAGCCTATCCCATTCCCTCACCTCCCTCCCCTCTGAAGCCCTCAGTTTGTTTACCAGAGTCTCTCATGGTTCATTTCCCCCTCTGTTTTCCCCCCTTTATTCTTCCCTTTTTTCTCCTACCAATCTCCCTGCTATTTCTTATGTTCCATAAATGAGTGAAGCCATATAATTGTCTTTCCCTGCTTGACTAACTTTGCTTAGCATTATCTCCTCCAGTCCCGTCCATGTTGCAGCAAACGTTGAGAAATTGTTCTACTTGATGGCTGAGTAATATTCCATTGTATATACAGATCATATCTGCCTAATCCAGTCAACTGTTGAAAAGCATCTCAGCTCCTTCCACAATTTAGTGATTGTGAACAATGCTGCTATGCACATTGGGGTGCATAAGGCCCTTCTCTTCACTATGTCTGTATCTTTGAGGTAAATACCCACTAGTGCAATTAATAAATCATAGGGTAGCTCAATTTTTAACTTTTAAGGGACCTCCACACTGCTTTGCAGAGTGGCTATATCAATTTGCATTCACACCAACAACGTAAGAGGGATCCCCTTTCTCCACATCCTCTCCAACAATTGTTGTTTCTTGCCTTGTCAATTTTTGCCATTCTACCTGGCATAAGGTGGGATCTCAGTGTGGTTTTCATTTTAATTTCTCTGATGGCTATGATTTTGAATATTTTTTCATGTCTTTTAGCCATTTGTATGTCTTCATTAGAAAAGTGTCTGTTCATATCTTCTGCCCATTTTATGATTTGATTATTTGTTTCACGTGTATTGAGTTTGAGACTTTCTTTGTAGATCTTGGATACCAGTCTTTTATCTGTAGTGTCATTTGCAAATATCTTCTCCTATTCCGTGGGCTGCCTCTTAGTTTTTTTGACTGTTTCCTTGGCTGTGCAGAAGCTTTTGGTCTTGATGAAGTCCCACAAGTTCATTTTAACTTTTGTTTCTCTTGCCTTTGGAGATGTGTCATTAAAAGGTTGCTTTGGCCGATGTAGAGGTTGCTGCCTATGTTCTTCTCTAGGATTTTGATGGTTTCCTGTCTCACATAGAGATCTTTCATCCATTTGGAGTTTATCTTTGTGTATGGTGTGAGAGAGTGGTCAAGTTTCATTCTTTTGCATGTATCTGTCCAATTTTCCCAGCACCATTTATTAAAGACACTGTCTTTTTTCCACTGGATGTTTTTTCTTCCTGTTTTGTCAAAGATTAAATGCCGAAAGGCCTGAGGGTCCATTTCTGGGTTCTCTATTCTGTGCAATTGGCTTATATGTCTGTTTTTGTGCCAGTACCATGATGTCTTGTTGATCACAGCTCTGTAATACAGCTTGAAATCCGGAAACGTGATGCCCCCAGCTTTGTTTTTCCTTTTCAACAATTCCTTGCCAATTTGGGGCCTTTTCTGGTTCCACACAAATTTAAGGGCTGTTTGATCCAGTTCTCTGAAAAATGTCATTGTTATTTTGATTGGGATGACACTGAAAATGTAGATTGCTGGGTACCATAGACATTTTAACTATGTTAATTCTTCCAATCCATGAGCATGGAATATTTTTCCATCTTTTTGTGCCTTCTTCAATGTCTTTCAAGGGTGATTTGTAATTCCTAGAATATAGATCGTTACCTCTCTGGTTAAGTTAATTCTGAGATAATGTATGATTTTTTGTGCTATTGTCAATAGAATGGATTCCCTAATTTCTCTTTCTTCAGTCTCATTCTTCATGTATAGAAATGCAAGTGATTTCTGAGCTTTGATTTTGTATCCTGCCACATTACTGAATTCTTCTATAACTTCTAATAGCTTGGGAATGGATTCTTTTGGTTTTTCGATATAGAGTATCATGTCATCTGTGAAGAGACACAGTTTGACTTCTTCTTTGCCGATTTGGATACCTTTTATCCCTTTTTGATGTCTGATCGCTGTTGCAAGGACTTCTAGTACTATGTTGAATAATATCAGCGTGTTCCTGATGTCAAGGGAAAGGCTTCCAGCTTTTCCCCATTGAGAATGATATTCACTGTAGGCTTTTCATAGATGGTTTTTATGAGATTGAGGAATGAACCCTCTATCCCTACACTCTGAAGGGTTTTAATCAGGAAAGGATGCTGTATTTTGTCAAAAGCTTTTTCTGCAACTATTGAGAGGATCATATGATTTTTCCCTGTTTTCTTGTTGATATGATGTATCACACAGATAGATTTCCAATGTTGAACCACGCTTGCATCCCAGGGATGAATCCCACTTGGTCATGATGGATAATTCTTTTAATGTACTGTTCAACCTATTAGCTAGGATCTTGTTGAGAATTTTGGCATCCATATTCATCAGGGATATCGGTCTGTAATTCCTTTTTGATGGGGTCTTTGCCTGGTTGTGGGTCATGGTAATACTGGCCTCATGGAATGAATTTGGTAGTTTTCCTTCTGTTTCTATTTTTTGAAGCAGCTTCAGGAGAATAGGTATTATTTCTTCTCTGAATGTTTGGTAGAATTCCCTAGGGAATCCGTCAGGCCCTGGAATCTTGTTTTTGGGGAGGTTTTTGATTATTGCTTCAATCTCTTCTTAATTAATCTGTCTGATTAAATAATCAATTTCTTCCTGTTTCAGACTTGATAGTTTATAGTTTTCCAGGAAGTCATCCATTTCTTCTAGATTATTTAATTTTTTGGCATAAAGCTGTTGATAGAAGTTCCTAATGATCCTTCCAATTTCAGTGGTGTTGTTTGTGACCTCTCCCTTTTCGTTCATAATTTTATTAATTTGGGTCCTTTCTCTATACTTTTGGTTAAGTCTTGCCGGTGGCTTGTCTATTTTATTTATTCTTTCAAAGAACCAGCTTCTAGTTCTGTTGATCTGCTCTACTGTGCTCTTGGTTTCTAATTCATTGATCTCTGCTCTAATGTTGATCAACTGCTTTCTTGTGCGTGCTTTAGGCCTGTTCTTCTGTTGCTGTTCCAGCTTCTTGAGGTGAGAATATAAAAACTGCATTTTAGATTTTTCTATTCTTTTGAGTGAGACTTGGATGGCTATGTATTTTCCCCATAGGACTGCCTTTGCAGCGTCCCATAGGTTTTGGACCATTGTGTTTTCATTTTTGTTGGTCTCCATAAATTGTTTAAATTGATTTTTGATTTCCAGGTCTATCCACTCATTCTTGAGCACGATGATACTTGGTCTCCAGGTTTTTTAGTTTCTTCCAAATTTTTCCTTGTGATTGAGTTCCAATTTTAAAGCATAGTGGTCTGAGAATATGCAGGTAAAAATTTCAATCTTTTGTGTCAGTTGAGACCTGTTTTGTGACCCAGAATATGATCTATTCTGGAGAACATTCCATGTGCATTAGAATAGAGTGAGTATTCTTTTGTTCTGGGGTGTAGTGTTCTATATATATCTATGAGGTTCAACTCATCTACTATGGCATCCAAAGCTCTTGTTTCTTTGTTGATTTTCTGCTTAAGTGATCTTTCTATTGCTGATAGTGGAGTGTTGAGGTCCCCTACTATTAACATATTTTTATCTATACGTCTCTTTATTCTGGTTAAGAGTTGGCTTGTGTATCCTGCTGCTCCCCTGTTGGGGGCATATATATTTATAACTCTCATATCCACTTGTTGGATACATCCTTTAAGAATAATATAGTGTCCTTCTGTATCTCTAACTGCAGTCTTTAGTTTAAAATCCAATCTGTCTGATATGAGAATTGCTACCCCAGCTTTCTTTTGGTGTCCATTGGCATGAAAGATGGTATTCCATCCCTTACATTCAGTCTGAATGTATCTTTGGGTTCAAAATGAGTCTCTTGTAGACAGCAAATGGATGGCTTATGTCTTTTCATCCAATCTGCAACCCTGTGGCATTTAATGTGAACATTTAGGCCATTTACATTGAGACTGATTATTGAGAGATATGATTTTAATGATGCCATGTTGCCTGTAAAGTCTTTGTTTCTACAGATTGTGACTTTCTGTTTTGTATCACTCTTGGGGCCTTTTTACTTTTCTAGAACCCCCCTTAATATCTCCTGTAGGGCTGGTTTCATGCTTACACAATTGGTCAGTGACTGGCGATTCTGGAAGCTCTTTATCTCTCCATCCATTCTGAATGACAGCCTTGCTGGATAAAGTATCCTTGGCTGCATGTTTTTCTCTGAGAGAGCTTTAAAATGCCCCCCCCAACCCTTTCTCTCATTCCAGGTATTTGTAGACAGGTCTGACATAATCCTACTAGTTTTGCTTTGTTACGTGAGAAATTTCTTTGCCCTGGCCACTTCCAATACTGTATCCTTGGATCTAATATTTGCGAATTGCACTGTGACGTGACATGTCATAGGTTTGTTGTGGTTGAATTTGGAAGTGGTCCTCTCTGCTCTTGGACACTAATGCTTGTTTCCTTTGCTAGATTGGGGACGTTTTCAGTTACAATTTGTTCGAATATCTTCTAAACCTCTCTCTTTTTCCACCTCCTCAGGGATGTCAATGATTCTGACCCTGTAGCGTTTCATTGAGTCAGTAACCTCCTGTAAACTACATTCTTGAGATTGGATTTTTTTGAGGGAAGTTTCTGTTTTAGCTTTCTCTTCTACCATCCTATCCTCCATTCACTAATTCGTTCTTCTGCCTCATTTTCCCTGGCCATAAGAATATCTAGTTTTGACTGCATTTGGCTCATAGCATTTTTAATTTCTGCCAAATTCACTCTCATTTCCACCCTTAGAGATTCTATATTCTCGTTAATATTTTCATTAATTTTTTTAAGATTACACATCACCTTGACCATTGTTACTGTGAAATCCATTTCTGATAATTTGGTTATATCCATATCCATCAGTTCTGTGGCAGAGGCCATAGACTTATTATCTTTTCTTTGTTGGGGGCGATTTCTCCTTCTTGTCATTCTGAGGAGGAGAGGATGTGGGGTTGCCCAGAGCCCAAATTATTTACCGGGACCCAGGCAGGGTGCCCTTGTTTCAAAGGGAGCTTTGGAATGTGGGGTTATTGATTTTTCAGCCTGTCTTCTGGGGGAGGGTCCTGCCGTGCTGATATTCAGGCAACCATGTTTGGGTAAAGTCTCCCTGTCCTCTGTGAGGGGGGATGGGGATAGGCACAATGTGAGCTGGTATTTCTGGGCTTTTGTTCTCTGGGGGCATTCCTTGGTGGTTTGCTGTGACTCTTCTGAGATTCAGAGCAGCAGTGGTCATATCCTAGCCTCTGTTTCAGAACAGAGAGATCACAGTCAGCTCTCCACTGAGCTCTCTTGGCCTCTTCAACTCTGTGTTGGTGCTGCTAAAAACCCTGCAGTGTTCTGGGTTGTTTGCCCCACAGCCGGCATTCCAGGCCTCACTCCCAGGGCCAGCATGTCTCTGTCCTTTGTGGTTCTAACATGGACAGCCACCAGCCAGCCCCGTGCGCTCTCCTGAGCTCCCTGTTTCAGTGAGTTTCATGCATACTCCGGAGCACAGGTTTTCAGTCCGGTCGGTCGCGCTCGCTCCTGAGCTCCCAATTTCAGTCTGGTTCCAGTGAGCGCACCGGAGCACTGATTTTCAGTTTGGACGCGCATGTGTTCCTGGGCTCATGGCCTCAGTCTGTTCTCTCGCTGCCGGTACCTGTCCATGAGCCCGGCCCACTCCCCAGTGCAGGTGGCTACCACTTCCTGGCGCCCAAGCATGGAGGCTCCCTCCCCCTACCATCTCTTTTCCGATATCTGTGCATGTATTCACAGCTCCCCACTTCATACCTCAATACTCAGTGCTGGAGATGCTCATTTGTAGAGATCCAGATGTATCTTCCTGCATCTCAGGCTGCTTCCATGGGTTTTCCGGATGTTCTGGTACCTATCCAGTTTGGCTCAGTGGACCAGCTGAAAAAGAGGACCCCTATTCCTCCCCATTGGCATTTTTTAAAGAGCTAGAACAAAAAATCCTAAAATTTGTATGGAACCAGAAAAGACTGCAAATAGCCAAGGGAATGGTGAAAAACAAAAACAAAACTAGGGGTATCATAATGCCTGGCTTCAAGCTATATTACAAGCTGTGATCATCAAGACAGCATGGTATTGGAACAAAAACAGACACATAGACTAATGGAACAGAATAGAGACCACAGAAATGGACCCTCAACTAAATGATCAACTAACCTTCAACAAAGCAGGAAAAAATATCCTTTGGAAAAAGGACAGTCTCTTCAATAAGCGGTGCTAGGAAAACTGGACAGTTGTATATAGAAGAATGAACTGGACCATTCTCTTAACAGCATGCACATAGATAAGCTGAAAATGGATGAAAGACCTCAGTGTGAGACAGGAATGCATCAAAATCCTAGAGGAGAACATAGGCAGTAACCTCTTCAGCATCAGCCACAGTAACTTCTTTCAAGACATGTCTCCAAAAGCAATTGAAAGAAAAGCAAAAATAAACTTTTGGAAATTCATCAAGATAAAAATCTTCTGCTCAGCGAAGGAAACAGTCAACAAAACTAGGGGGCAGCCCACGGAATGGGAGAAGATATTTGCAAATGACATTACAGATAAAAGGCCAATACCCAAGATCTATAAAGAACTTATCAAACTCAACACCCAAAAAACAAATAATCCAGTCAAAAAATAAGCAGAAGACATGAACAGACACTTCTCCAAAAAAAAGGACATACAGATGGCTAACAGACACATGAAAAAATGCTCACCGTCACTAGCCATCAGTGAAATACAAATCAAACCCACAATGAGATATCACCTTACACCAGTTAGAGTGGCAAAAATTAACAAGGCAGGAAACAACAAAGACAAGCGAGGATGTGGAGAAGGGGGAACCCTCTTATACTGTTGGTGGGAATGCAATCTGGTACAGCTACTATGGAAAACAGTAGGGAGGTTCCTCAAAAAGTTCAAAATAGAGCTACCTTATGACTCAACTATTGTCCTACTATGTATTTATCCCAAAGATACAGATGTAGTGAAAAGAAGGGGCATGTGCACACCAATGTTCATAGTAGCAATATCCACAATACCCAAACTGTAGAAGGAACCAAGATGCCTTTCAACAGATGAATTTATAAAAAAGATATGTTCCATATATACAATGGAATATCAACCATCAGAAAGGATGAATACCAATCATTTGCATTGACATGGTTGGAACTGGAGGGGGTTATGCTAAATGAAATAATTCAAGCAGAGAAAGATGATTTTCATATGGTTTCACTTACATGTGGAACATAAGGAATAGCATTGAGGACATAGGAGGAGGAAGGGGAAAACGAAGGGTGGGAAATCAGAGGGGAAAACAAACCATGAGAGACTATGGACTCTGGGAGACAAACTGAAGGTTTCACATGGGTGGGGGAGGGGGGATAGGTTAGCCCAGTGATGGGTATTAAGGAAGGCATGTATTACATGGAGCACTGGGTGTTATACACAAACAATTAATCATGGAATACTACATCAAAAACTAATGGTGTGCTAACATAACATAAAAAAATAAGAAAAAAAGAGGGAGATATATGCCAATACAGGCTTACCTCAAGAAGCATGAAAGTTCTCAAATAAACAACCTAAGCTTACACCTAAATTAGCTAGAAAAAGAGCAACAAATGAAGCCCAAAACCAGCTGAATAAGGGGGATAATAAAGATCAGAGGGCACCTGGGTGGCACAGTCATTTAAGAATCTGCCTTTGGCTTGGGTCATGATCCTGGAGTACCAAGATTGAGTGTGGCATCAGGCTCCCTGCTCAGCAGGAAGTCTGATTCTCTCTCTGCCCTTCACCCTGCTTGTGCTCTCTCTCACTCACTTTATCTTTCTCAAATAAATAAATAAAATCTTTTTTAAAAAATTAGATCAGAAATTAATGGGCGCACCTGGGTGTCTCAGTTGTTTAAGCATCTGTCTTTGGCTCAGGTCATGGTTTCAGTGTCCTGGGATCAAGCCCCATATTGGGCTCCCTACTCAGTGGGGAGTCTGCTTCTCACTCTCCTTCTGCCCCTCCCTGTTCTCATGTTCCTCTGTCTCTCTCTCAAATAAGTAAAATCTTTTTAAAAAGAAATTAATGATATAAAACCTAAAACAAAGAGAACAGAACAGATCAACTAAGCCAGGAGCTCTTACATTGAAATAATTAAGAAAACTGATAAACCTTTTCAGACTTACCAAAAAAGAGAGAGAGAGAGAGAGAGCAAGAGCACAAGAGCAAAGCAAGAGGGAGAGAGAAAAGAGAAAGGACCTAAATAAATAAAATAAAAAAGGAGAGAGGATAAATAAAAACCAACATCACTGACATATAATCATAAAAGAATATTATGAAAAAGTACATGCCAACAAATTGGACAACCTAAAAGAAATGAATAAATTCCTATAATATATAATCTACCAAACTGAAACAGAAAGACATAGGAACCTTGAATGGACTGATAAAAAGCAAATAAATTGAATCAGTAATCCAAAAACTCCCAATAAACAAATGTTCAGGGCCAGATGGCTTCACAGATGAATTCTGACAAGCATTAAAAGAAGAGTTAATATCTATTTTTCTCAAACTATTCCAGAAAAATAAAAAAGGCAGAAAAACATCAAATTCATTCAAACCTGATACCAAAACTGAATAAAGAAACCACTGAAAAAGAGAACTGCAGGCCAATATCCCTGATGAACATGGATGGAATATTTGTTAACAAAATATAAGCAAACTGAGTGTAACATTATTATTTTCTTCAAGTGGGATTTATTCCTGGTCTACACGTGTAGTTTAATAGTCATAAGTCAATCAGTGTGATACACCACATCAATAAGAGAAAGGGTAAGAACCATATGATCATTTCAATAGATGCAGAAAAAGCATTTGACAAAGTACAACATTCATTCATGGTAAAAACTCTCAATAAAGTAGGTTTGGAGAGAACAAACATCAACATAATAAAGGCCATCTATGAAAAGCCCAGAGCTATTATCATCCTCAATGAGGAACATGTGAGAGCTTTTCCTCTATAGTCAAGAACATGACAGGTATGTCCACTTTCACCACTGTTTATTTAACGTAGTACTGGAAGTCCTAGCCACAGAAATCAAACAACACAAAGAAATAAATTCATCCAAATTGGCAAGGAAGAAGTCAAATTTTTACTCTTTGCAGATGATATGATACTCTATATAGAAAACCCAAAAGCACTCAGCAAAAAACTGCTAGAACTGATGTAGGAATTCAGTAGTGTTTCAGGATACAGAATCAAGATACAGAAATGTGTTTCATTTCTATATACCAGTAATGAAGAAGCAAACAGATAAATTAAGGAATCAGTCCCATTTATAAATGCACCAAATACCATAAGACACATAGGAATGAACTTAACCAAAGAGGTAAAAGACCTGTACTCTGACAACTATAAAATGCATGTGAAAGAAATTGAAGATGACACAAAGAAATGGAAAGACATTCCATGGTCCTGGATTGGAAGAACAAATATTGTTAACGTGTTTATACTACCCATAGCAATCTACACATTTAATGCAATACCTATCAAAATAACCACAGCATTTTTCACAGATCTAGATCAAACAATCCTAAAATTTGTATGGAACCACAAAAGACCCCACATAGCCAAAGCAATCTTGAAACAGAAAAGCAAAGCTGGAGACAACCAATTCCAGACTTCAAGATACATTACAAACCTGTAGTGGACAAAACAGTATAGTAGTGGCACAAAAATAGACACATAGAATAATATATTGAATGAAATAGATCCCAGAAATGAGCCCACAGCTATATGGTCAATTAATCTTTGACAAAACAAGAAAGAATATCGAATGGGAAAAAGTCTCATCAACAAATGACATTGGGAAAACTAGATAGCAACAGGTAAAGAGATGAAACTGGACCACTTTCTTACACCATACACATAAATAAATTCAAAATATATTAAAGGCTTAAATGTGAGACATGAAACCATAAAAATCCTAGAGGAGAATACAGGCAGTAACCTCTTTGATGTTCGCTGTTGCAGATTCTTTCTAAACATATCTCCTGAGGCAAGGGAAATAAAAGTAAAAACAATTTGGATTACATCAAAAGAAAAAAGCTTCTTCACAGTGAAGCAAATAGTCAAAAAAACTGAGATGGAACCTACAGAATGGGAGAAGACATTTGCAAATGACATTATGATAAAGGGTTAGTATACAAAATATATAAAGAGCGTATAAAATTCAACACATAAAACGTGAACAGTCCAATTAAAATTGGTCCAAAGACATGACTCTAAAGACATTTTTCTAAAGAAGACATACAGATGACTAACAGGTTATGAAAAAAATGTTCAACATCACTGATCATCAGCGAAGTCCACATTAAATTGCTATGAGATATCACTTCACTCCTGTCAGAGTGGCTAAAATCAACAACACATGAAACAACAGGTGTTTGCAAGGATGCAGAGTAAATGAACACTGGTGCAGTATTGGTGGGAATGAAGCTGGTGCAGTCAATGTGGGAAACAGTGTGGAGGTTCCTCAAAAAGTTAAAAATAGAGCTACCTTATGAACCAGCTATCACTCTACTGGATATTTACCCGAAGAATACAAGAACACTAATTCAAATGATACATGTTTATAGCAGCACTTTTTACAAGAGCCAAGATACTGTAGGAGCCCAAGTGTCCATCAATAGATGAATGGATAAAGAAAACGTGTTATATATATGCAATCAAATATTATTCAGCCATAAAAAATGAAACCTTACCATTTGCAATGACATGGATGGAGCTAGATAATATGCTAAACAGAATAAGCCAGTGAGAGAAAGAAAAATACCATATGATTTCACTCATATGTGGAATTTGAGAAGCAAATAAGCAAAGGGAAAAGAGAGAGAGAGGCAAACCAAGAAACAGACTATTAACTGTAGAGATGATGGTTACCAGAGTAGAGGTGTGTGGATGAATGGGTTAAATAGGTAAATAGATTCTGGGGAAGAGTGTACTTGTGATGAGCACTGGTGTTGTATGGAAGTGTTGAATCACTATATTGTACCCCTGAAACTAACAAAACACTAACTAAGTGGAATTTAAATTAAAATTTAAATAACCAATGTCAGTGTTTTAGTATTTATTAACATTTATAATTTTGTATATTAAAATTAATTTTGCTTTATTGCACTTTGATCAAATAATTTGGTCTATACTATACTTACTCTTATTTTCTTTGTGGTCCATTCTTGTCATCAATTCTCATAAATGTCTCAAGGAACATTAAAATAAATTGTTTTCTTTAAAGTCTTAGTAATGTCTTCATTATATGTTTTTAAGTCAAATTTGTACTATTTAGAATTTTTTATCTTTATTAACTTCTTTTGGTTTACTTGCTCTATCATTGGATAATAAACGTGAGTTAAGGTCTCCTACTACTATTGTCTTCTCTCAAATTATCTTTGCATTTCCAGTTGTTGGTAGTTTACATGTTATGATGATATTTGACATATACATATACATGCTAGTTAGACACTTAATATATACTTATTGTAGATTCTACTTTTATTATTATAAACTGCCCCTTTTATCTCCTTTAATACCTTTCAATATTTAATTCAAGTTATTCCATATTAATAGCACAGCTCCAATTGTCTTCTTTTAGAATGTCTGTTTTTTCTTTCGTTTTGACTATTTATGGGTTATTTTGTGTTTTTTTTTATTAAGTTCAATTAGCCAACTTATGTTACATCATTAGTTTTTGAAGTAGATTATTTTGCTTTAGATGTTTTTGTTGAGTATAATATCTGCTGAGGCTGATATCTGTTATCTGAGAGTCATTTTGGCAGATTTTTCCATTTGCATATTTTGATAGAATGTATTTTATGTTATTTCTATAATCATATTTTTTCTATTATGAATGCTTTCATTATGTCTTTAGTTTTATAGGATATTATTTATTGTCTGTTTTGTGTCTTTTCCTTCTAGTCATTTGTAAAGTTTAGTCTGTTTTTATTTTTTTCTGATAGAATCATTTATAACTTTAGATAATATACATAAACTTATTTTTGTTGATTTATCAACTGTAGAAAATACTTCTTGATCCCCCTTATTGAAAATGAGCTTATTAGGATGTTTATACTTCTTACTTTCCTTGCTGCCACCCTTAAGTTTCTTATTTTATTTATTGTGATGATTACCTTACAAGAAATCACAGACTTAAATTTTTTGCTTTTTGTGACTTGTTTTATTTTATGGATATACGAAGAATATTTTTTATTCTGAAATTTTAAAGTTTTATCAGAATGTGAAATTGTATTTATAAGTTTGTCTCTTTCTCCCCCTGAAATACAGTATGCTTTTTGATCTATGAGTTTAATTTTTTTTCAGTTCAAGAAATCTTACACTGTTTTCAATTTTTTTTAAAAAATTCCCATTTGCTGAGTACTCTACCTGAGGGACAACAGTTTTCCTTATGGTTGAACTTCTTGCACTACTATCTTTTCTCTAATTTTGTTAATGATTGTGTATTTTTCTTTGCATTCATTATGATTATTTAAAGCCCCTTCCCTCTATGTCTTCAGCCATATGTATTCTGGTTTTGCCTTTTTGGTTTCTAATTTATCTCTTCTGTAATGTGGCTTTGGTCCCCAGTTTGCTTAATTAGCTCTGCAATCTCCATTTTCATCACATTTAAGTTTTCTTATTCATGTAGTCTTTGATGTCTTCCCTCATTAAATTAATATTTAATATAATTACCACTGTAGTTTGAAGCACTGATAGAATTTTTGTTTCAGTTTTTGTACCATGTTTTCTCCAATAATGGATTATTCATATCGTTTGTCACGTCTTTTTTTCCTTCTTTCTTTCCCTCCTTATATGGTTGTAGTATTTTTGCACATCAGCTAAAATATTTCTTTGAATTGTTCACATTTTCTTCTTTAGAAAAATATTTATATATCATTTTAGAGGGAGGGAGGGGAAAAAAGGGAGGGAGAGAGGGGCTCCCAAGCAGACTCCCCACTGAGCACAGAGCCCCACATGGGGCCTCCATCCCATGACCCTGAGATCATGACCTGAGCTGAAATCAAGAGTTGGACGCTTAATTGACTGAGCCACCCAGGCACCCCAAATTGTTCACATTTTCTAAGTGGGTGGCTTAATCAAAATCTTATATCTGCTGGGATATAATGTAGGTAAATCTGTGACTTCTGTTGCACTTTATCTGAGTCTGTTTTTCCTCAGAATTTTCATTTAGGGACTGGGAATTGCTAATTTCATTGCTTTCTGTGGCTGGAGAGCTTAAGTAGACTGGAACAGTTTTGCTAGTGTAAGAACATGGACTTGGCTCTCTTTATTTTATCTTTTATCTTTTTATCTTTTTTGATATATACCCTGTACACAATTCACTCCACCTTAGCTAAATTATATCCTATTTCTATGTATGGAGGGTGCCACTTCACTCTAGACCATGTCCCTAATTTAAGATGGAACATTGATTCGTAACTTTGTCTCCAACAGAGGCAGTCATCATGTTATTTACTTCCTCCATCTCACCCTCATCTTCCTAACAACTATGCTTATTATCTTCCCAAAAAGTGGGTGGAAAAGATAGATAAATCTCATGGGCTAAGTCCTAGTCATTATTAAATCAAAGGGTTTGAAGGGGCTTTAATAGTCATTCTCCTTGTGAATCCCCCTCCCTGGCTTGTTTACCCCCTTGAATAATCATGTTCTATTTATTTTTTCTTTTCTTTTCTGATCTTCTAAATCCTCAAATATTGCTGGAATTAATTATCTCTTAGTGTTTATGATAATTCTGTTTTCCATCTCTACCTTTCCTTACAGTTAGGTGAAATGAAAATGGTGGCCTCTGCTTAGATCCCAAGGTAGAGAGAAACAAACAAAAGAAGAGGTGTTTTTTCTCAAGGGATTTGGAGTGTAACTGCACAAAACCCTCTGTTTTTTTTTTTCATATTGACTTTGAGGTTTATTATGGAGCTTTTTCTCTCTTTCCACCAATGGTTGCTCTAAGTAGGCTGTGAGTCTGTCTTTCTCCAGAACCATTTATCAGGTTATTATATTAGATTATGAATCTTTGAATATTTGTTCTGCTCCTTTTAAAATGTAGCACTATTGTCAACTTCTTTTTCCTTCAGTTATTTTGATTTGGGGGCATCCTGTAATACCTAAACCAGTTAAGTTATGGAGTGCTTACTATATTCCAGGTATAAGTGGTGCACAAAGTAGAAGCACCTAAATGCTTAGAGGTCAGTGAAGAATTAAGCCTAATTAAGCTTTGTTTAGCTGTTCTTATAGCACAATGGAGTATAGAATTGTGCATTTTTTGAAAAAAAAAAAACATGATTTTCTGTTATTTGTTTTATATTACTAAAAGTATCTGAAAGCATATGTATTAGTTAATAGTATCATTTCAGTGTGGGGATGGGGCTTCCAGAAAACATTCATATTGTATTTCATGTATGTCTTCATTTTCAGCTTTTTTAAGATGAGAAAATATTATTTTATAATAAGAATAAGTGATATTGTCAGGGCTCCTGCGTGACTCACTCAGTTGAGCATCTGCCTCTGCTCAGGTCATGATCCCAGGTTCCTGGGATCCAGCCCCACGTTGGGCTCCCTGCTCGGTGGGGATCCTGCTTCTCCCTCTTCCTCTGCTGTTCCCCCCACTTGTGCTTACTCTCTTAAACAAACAAACAAACAAACAAATAAAATCCTTAAAAGTATTTAAAATATAAATGATATTCTCAAAACAATTAAGCTTTAAGTGTTAGTATATAAAGGTCAGTGAGAAATAGATTAAACTGTAGTCAAATGCCCTTATTTTCTTAAATATTGCTCGAAGTTCTATCATTCTTAAAGCATAGTGTATGCTAATTATTGTTTATGCACAGCTGTTTTAGGGAATTTCTCTTTTCCAGAAAAAATAATAATTAAAAGGAAGAAACGTTCTATTTTTCTCAGTTAAACACACTAATGGGATACTCACTACTTATAAGATGAAATATATGAAATTATATCCCAAACTGCTTTATACAGCACTAAGGATTATTCATCTCTGATGTCAGTATTTTTTAATTTCTCTTCCTGATATTCAGTGTCACCATTTTTAGAATATGAGTTATATGAATCCAGGGATTGGCATTTTATTTCACTGCTGTATTTCTAACACCTAGAATAATGCTTGGCACATGGTAGTTTCTCAATAAATATTTTTAGTGAACAAATGAAGAAGTGCAGTGTACTTGAGCAAGTTATTTAATAAGGATGATATCAATTTATAATGTTTTTTGAAAAATGAAAATTGCCCTCTAGCCCTGTTCTTGGTCCCCAGTATTTACTTAATTATGGCAAATTATTTTGTGAGGAGAAGTTACTCTACTCCATAATATTTATTATTGGACCATAATTTAATTATGGCTTTAATCATTTTTTATATCCAAATATATTTAAATATATATATTATTATTATTACTACATTGCTTGTAAAACTGCTGCTCAAAGACACCATAATGGATACTGAATGTCACTTAGTTTAAAAAAAAATCTGCACAGAGGTGGGAAATATTTCCTCTCCTCATGGAACAGTAGTTTCCTTTCATTAGTAATAAGCCTTGTACTTTGTCTCATTATCTCTTTCGCTTGGCTGTTAGGATGCTCAGAGCTATCCCAAGGTTTTATGGCTATAATTAGTTCCCTCTCTTTTTTCTTTTCACTAACTCACCTTATCTTCCCTTTACTCTCATAACAAATATTTATTTCCTCTGTGCATTTTGTTATTTCTTTATTTTTTTGAATTCAATTAGCCAACTTATAGTACATCATTAGTTTCAGATATAGTGTCCAATAACTTATCAATTGTGTATAACACCTAGTCCTTATCAGATCATGGGCCCTCCTTAATGCCCATCACCCAGTTACACCATCCCCTCCAGCAATGTTCAGTTTGTTTCCTATAGTTAAGAGTCTCTCATGGTTTGTCTCCCTCTCTGATGATTTCCCATTCAGTTTTCCCTCCCTTCTCCTATGGTCCTCTGCCCTGTTTCTTATATTTTACATACGAGTGAAATCATATGATAACTGTCTTCTTCTGATTGACTTATTTCACTCACCATAATATCCTCCCTTTCCATCCATGTTGATGTAAATGGTAAGTATTCATCCTTTCTGATGGCTGAGTAATATTCCATTGTGTGTGTGTGTGTGTGTGTGTGTGTGTGTGTGTGTGTGTGTGACATCTTATTTATCCATTCATCTGTCAATGGACATCTTGGCTCTTTCCACAGTTTGGCTCCATATCACTTGGCATCAAGGAAATACAAACCAAAACCATAATGAGATACCACCTCACACCAGTCAGAATGGCTAACATTAACAAGACAGGAAACAACACATTTTGGTGAGGATGCAGAAAAAGGGGAGCCCTCTTACACTGTTGGTGGGAATGCAAGCTGGTAAAGCCACTCTGGAAAACAACATGAAGGTTCCTCAAGAAGTTAAAAATAAGGCTACCTTACAACCCAGCAATTACACTACTAGGTATTTACCCCAAAGATACAAATGTAGTGCTCTGAAGGGGCACCTGCACCCCAATGTTCTATTTATTTATTTATTTATTTATTTATTTATTTATTTATTTATTTTTATTTTTGAGTATAGTTGACACACAATGTTACTTTAGTTTCGAGTGTACAACATAGAGATTCAACAACTCTATATGTTATGCTATGCTCACAAGTGTAGCTTACATCTGTCACCATGCAGCAGTATTAAAATACCATTGACTGTATATGCTATGCTGTACTTTTTATTCCTGTGACTTATTCCCCCATAACTGAAAGCCCATATCTTCTACTTCCTTTTGCCATTTTGTCCATCCCCCATCCTCCTCCCTTCTGGCAACCATCAATTTGTTCTCTGTATTTATAGGTCTGATTCTGCTTTTTGTTTGTTTCCTTGTTCTTTTGTTTTGTTTTTAGATTTCACATATAAGTAAAATCATACTATATTTATCTTTCTCTGTCTGACTTGTTTCACTTAGCATAATATCCTCAACATCTGTCCATGTTGTCACAAATGGCAAGATCTCATCTTTCTTTTATGGCTGAGTAATATTTCACTGTATATATCTACCACATCTTCTTTATTCATTCATCTATTGATGGACACTTGGGATGTTTTCTAATGTTGGCAATTAAAAATAATGCTGCTGGAACTGCATATATTAGCAAACCACATTCAACAATGTATTAAAAGGACCATTCACCATGATCATTTGGGATTTATTCCAGGGATGCAAGGATGGTTCAATATTTGATGATCAATCAATGTGATATACCACATGAACAAAACAAAGGATAAAATCATATTATGTAATCAGATGCAGAAAAAGCATTTGATAAATTATACATCTGTTCCTGATAAAAATGCTCAAAGAAGTATGTTTAGAGGAAACATACTTCAATGTAATAAAAGCCATATTTTATTAGTGATTTCTTATAAACTGACTAAAATATTTTTTAGAAATAAAAAGGTTGTAAATAAGCAGATCAGTAACACAGTTAGGTTGAATTTACTGTTCAGTTCAATTCGCTCTTTCAATCCTATAGTTCTGGATCAATACAAAGTAATAAGGATACATGGCCCCATCCCCAAAAACAAAATACTTCTCAGGTTTTGTAGTAGTACCCCACTAGAAAAAATTAGAATATGTAGGGTAAAAGCTCAACCTAGAAGAAGCATCCAAATTTTTGAGTACTGTTCCCCTATTCTGATTCTAGTGAGACTGAAGAGTTGGAATGGTGGTATATATGGATGCAACGTATACTTCTGGGAATAAGCTTTAGGCTGTGGGCCCCAGGGCTACCTTAATGACTATAAATAAATGATTTTAAGATTGCTGTTTGAAAAACTTTAAGTGTATTAAATAATAAATCCATAAGCTACATGCTACCTTTATGTTTCTTTTACAGATTGGGAAATTCAGGTAGGAGAAGTTAATAGTCCAAGGTCATACAACTGGTATATCCAACAGTCAACATTTCAACCCAGGCAGTCTGGTTGTAGAGTGTGTTCTTAATCACTACTCTATATTATTTTCATGTAACTACTGCTTTTGTGCAAAGAGCAAATGGGTGTGGAGAAAGTAGAAATTCTATGTCACCTTCTCACAGGACTCCCAAAGCCATTTTATTGTAGAATGACTATGTTGAAAGACTATCAGTGACAAATAGGATGGAGGTTTTTGAATGACCCTAACTGATTTTTTAAAGTTTACGCTACAGTGAAGAACTCATTGGTTTAGGTTCCACTTGATACATTCCCAGAAAATACCCCAGAAAGAAGGTTTATACATGTACCACCTTGACCTTCGCATTCCTTTTGCTATTTCCCCCTCACTTCCTTGGTCTTGTTAAGAGTTGTCTCTATTGCATGGTGCACTGCATTTTATACACAAGTAATGAATCATGGAACTTTACATCAAAAACTAGGGAGGTACTGTATGGTGACTAATATAATATAATAAAAAATATTATTTAAAAAAAGAGTTGTCTTTAGGCAGGCAACATAAGCTTTCTTTGTCTAATCATAAAGGGAATAAAACACAAATAGACTTTCAAATATGGAACCACCATGTGACATTCTATGCTTAGAAAAATTACGTGAAGTTTAAAAGTATAGCCATGTATTAATTACAGTTAGATAGGTGTTGTTATTAAAACAAAAATACTCCAAAATGCAGAGGGATTAATTTAAGACAGAAGGTTTTAAGTCCTGTAACTGTCCAAATGTGAGTAGTTCAGGCTGGTAAAGCCTCTTAGATTCAGGAATTTATCTAAGGGAAATCTCTGGAGGTCAAGAGGGTGAAATGAGCCTGTCCTGTGAGACATTTTCTGGAAATAGAACAGCTGGAGCTTTGCATTTATTTACTCTACCTTTTCTTGGAATTTTTTTTCATCTGAATTACTTATATTAATTCACTACTAACTATTCTTTCAAGCCCATGGGGATGGGTGAATAAGAGAAATTTTATGACAACAGATTCATCTTTAAAAAGATAATAAGGAAGTTGCATACATCATGTCCACTTGCAGGCTATTGGTTAGAACTCAGCTCCATTACCATACATATTTGCAAGAGAAGCTAGAAAATGTCACTTCTAGCTGGAGGCGCATGTGTTTGGCTAAAGTTAAGGACAATTCTATTACTAAAACAAAGGAGGAGAAAATGGATATTAAGGGATTGTTAGTAGTCTCTTCGACAGTATAGATCTCAGTTTTGATCTAACCTGGGTTCATCATTGATATTCAGCCCTTACAGGAGATGGTTAACCCACAAGGGGTTTTTTTTGTTGTTGTTGTTGTTTAGTTTAGTTTAGTTTAGTTTTGTTTTTTTGCATATAAAGGACAAGTGAGTATCCTGGAAGAAAAAACTCACCTGAAAAGAAGAGAGGGCCAACAAAACAATATTAACTCAATAACATGGCTCAATTAAAGAGAAGAAATGATACTAAATACAACATGGCAAAATTTATATTTTTCCACTGCTCCAGATCTTCAAGCCCTCATTTTTAAGTCCTTGAGAGAAGAAACTGTGAATAAAAAATGAAATAGATGGTTTCACAAAAAATTCTAAAGAAACAAGGATACCAAGTGTGACAAAATATAACACCAAAGGGTGAAGGGATATGCTTTTCTTGTTTGCTTACATATATCTTGGCTTCTATACACCTAATATATCCTAGAACAGAATATGGAAACCACATTAATTAGTAGAGACTCAAGGATCTTTCTCCTTAAGTATTCTTTAAAATTTTTCAAGCACTTCCTATATGCAAGGTACTGTATTAAAAAGATTTTTATGTGTATTCTCTCATTAGATCTTCAGAACAGCTGTGTAAGTTAGTTCTTTGGTTAGCGATTAGGAAGCTAAGGTCCATAAAAATTAAAATTAACTTGTCCAAGGCCAAAAGCCCGTAGGTGGTGAAGTCTGGATTTAACTCAAGTCCCTCCCAACTATACAGTCCTCACATATAACAACTATGTGGCACAAAATCATTAAAGAAAGTAGTAAAAAAAATAATCATGAAGGGTCTTGAAGTCCTTAAATAGTAGGCAAGAAGGAGGACTAAAGAAATGCAGTTTATCATTTAAAATGCCAAAGCAGCATGATCTAAAAAAAGAACACACACACACACACACACACACACACACACACAAATTAACCTGAAAATGACCCATTCAACTACATTGAGCTGTGATAGTGTCATCATTGAGTTTTTCTCAAGATACTGTCCAAACACATGGAGAATCATTGACTCTGCTTACCTAAAATGAGAAATAGCAGAAATTAAAGAATTTGCTAGAAAAAAAACCCACTTCAAAGGGAACAAACAAATGTTTGAGATTTTGAAAGTGTATTTACCTTGGGATTGAGAAAGGTCCAGTGAGCACACGTAGTATTTATTTCCAATGCATGACTCTCTTTCTGAGGGAATTCAATTTCCAGTATAATATTTTAAATTTAAGCTTGGTATTTGTTCTTTGTGACATTTTGGGTACTAATGCTTAAGTGGAGATTTTACATTTTCCTTTAATATGTGATTTAGAAAAGCCTTGGGAAATATGAGTTTGTCTGTTTTGAACATAATGTTTATGTTATTGTAACATGTCTTTTATTAATAAATTCTATAGTCTATAGTATTATGCTTATCATTGAGTCTTTGAAAACTATATTTTTGTAAATCTCTTATCATATGCTCACTTATTACTATTATTTACAAAGTTAGCATCTAAAAACTAATTACTAAGGAAAATATTTATTTAAATTTTTGGTAGAATTCACAACTAAGTGCAACTTGATTTATGGATTTTTTTCCTTTCAGGAAAACATCAACTCCATGAGGTGGAGCAGGCATTTAACATCTGTTTTTGTCTCTTAGTATTTTGGTATATTATTTGGAAAGTGTGCAGCTGCTGAAAAATACATCAATCATTTAAGTGATTCCAAAGAATTGAAATGGGATCTATAAAATTAGATGAAAGAATTCTCTGGATCTTCCACAGGTTTATGTATAATATTAAGAAGACTATTTTCCCTCTGTGGGCCTTAGTTTCTCCATAGATAAAACTGTAGGACAATGGACTCCTATAACTCTGATATTGTTGGAATTGGTCTGGGGTAGGCTAGATATCTTCTATTTGCCCCTTCAGATCTATGTTCCTCTTTCATCTGTTCATTAGTGGGCTGACCCAAGTAGAGTCTTTGTTTGGGTTTGGTCAATGAGGTGGTCTGGAAGATCAAAGAGAGAGGGGATAGTGAATTTAGGATATTTATCTACACTATTTTCTCCTTTGAGGGAGGAGTTTTTCCATGCCTGCATCTTCATGTGTTCCTCCTTTTTTAGGGTGGTGGTTGTGGCAGTTCAACATCCTACTGTTACAGCCTCAATGTACTACACTACCCTATCTACATCTTCTGCAAACAAGCTATTTTTCTTATTCAACTCACTTGAAATTCCCTATTGAGTGTGCCATCCCTTTCCTGTCAGGACCCTAACTGATGGAGGGGGTGACTTGATGCTCTCATACAGTCTGAAGATTTACCCCAAAAAAGGTGCTGGCCAAGTGTTTTGTCTCTGTTGAAGATAAAGGAAGGGGTAAAGTTCAGATACTGCAATAGAAGAGCATTGTGTTTGGCAGAAAAGTGATCTGTTTGACTAAATGATTTTAGTCTTAATTAGTAAGATTATTAAGGACATAATTTAAGCTGATATGTCCAAATAGTGGAGCCAGAGGGCTATATGGCTATATTTGCACCGGTCCATAGTAAATGATAAAAATAAGTACTATGCCGTAAGATAGCTTAAAGCTAAACTTTTCTAGTTTTAAAAAAAGTGGCTTAACAGATTAAGCATACTTAATTATTTGGTGTTAAAATATCCTTTATATTAAGAAATGGTAGAAACTGTAAAAATAGTTTTATTGTTTTACTGTCCTTATTTGGTGAAAAAAGAGCTGAGAACCTTATGAAGATCCCTCTAAAAGAAAATGTATTAGTCTGTGAAATCCACAAGTCTAGGAAGCACCAGGCAAAAGGCTGCTCACCTTTCCAGGGATTTCAGAGTTAAGTTTTTCTGAGGCAGAGAGTTGGACCTGATACACCACATTACCATCCAACCTTTTTTTTTTTTTTACTTCTTACTCTATTAGTGGCTGAAAACACAAGAGGTATGAATCACAGATTCTTCTGCCTTGTTAACAAGTGTCTATGACTTCTTAAGCATATCTTGATTTCCAGGCTATAGGAGGAATGGGAGACTTTTTATTTTTGTTTTATTTTTTTCATTTGCAATATAAAAGAAAAAATATAGTTTCACAACCTTGTATTAGTGTTCTCTTCAAGCCTCAACAGGAACTACAGAGTTCTTAAAGCTCAAATATCTTCTCCACATAACTAAATTCCTCACAATCTCCCTGATAATAGGCTTGCTTTGAAGGCTCCTAGTGACTCTAAGGTAGCTGCATTTTCTCTCCTTCCTTTCCTTTCTCCCTCTTTTTCTCCCTTGCAACTGTGTGGCTCACATAGAGAGCTTATTCCTAAACAGGGCAATTTTACCTGGCATTCAAGGTCAGCTACAGGGGTATCTTAGCAAAAGGGGAACCACAAAGGCCCTCCAGGATCTACCACCCTCCATAAAACCATAGACTGTCAGATCCTGAAAGACTCCTTTGATAGTATCCCAAGCTTCTATCCTGTGGGCCATGGATCCCTGTGGTATCCTAGAGTTATGGTAAGAATTCTTTTAATCCATCAGAACATTTATAGGCTAAATAAATGATTTGTCTTGGGCACAAAGGGGCTACAATTTTTCAAAGATGTATAGCTATAACTGTGATACAGTTAGTGTGGCTTTCAGTATATGTATATTTTTTCTCAATCACCTTATACTAAAATATTAACCATGATCTTATAGGGAACCTCAGAAATTTTGAAAATAAAAAAGGAGACTTTGTAAGAAAATACTGCCATGATTTTTTTATTAAGTGAAAAGGGCAGGTGATAGAACAGTATGTATAGTATAATCCCATATATATTTTCAAAGATATTATATACAGACACAAGAAAAATATAGTATCTTGGGAAAAGATAAAGAGGATGTTCATTATTTATTTAACTCATGTACTATTGTTTACAATTTTCATAATGGCTGTATATTATTTGCATTGGATGAGTACCCAGTCAAGCAGGGGAAGAGTGTCATAAACTAATAACAGATGAGGCCAATGCATTGTGACTAACACTGGAATGATGGCAATAAAACATTTCTGTAACACTTATAATGTTTGTGGTGTCGTTTTAAGGGTTTTAAGTATATTTATTTCATTTTATCCCAATTTTAGACACTGAAGCCTGAAAATTAAGTCATTTGCCTAAGGTCACATAGTTAATAAATGATAGAGCAAGATTTGAACCCAGTCAGTCTGACTCCTAAATCCATGCTCCTAACTACTAGATTCAGCCAGGGAATTCATAGTGATTAAGTGGGTTTCCTAAGTACTGTACCTCATCTGACCCTAGGGGATTAGACCAAAGGGAAGACTACCACACCAGCCTCAAAAATCCCACCTGTAGCTTCTGCTAACCTTCAGCTTCTGGATACATTGCTAATTGGGGAATTCCTTGTCCTGTCTCCTACAGATGCTGTAGATGAACTAATAAATGAAATGCTTCCTTGACCACCATTTTATTCAAAACTCAGTATAACCTTATGGGACAGGCAGTGTCACATATTTATAGATGGAGAATCTGAGATTCAGAGAAGTGAAGTGTCTTGCTCAAGTTTACACAACTAAGAAGTGGTTAGAATTTGAAACCCAAGTATTCTAATGCTAGAATGATTTCTCCTGACTATATTATGGTGTTTTAGAGGAATCTGTTGACTGTGGCAGTAAAATGGGCTCCCAGACCCCTCCTGTACATTCCAGTGGTGGTCTAGGAGCCTTCTCATGTGACTCAGATCTATATGTTCTCTGAATCCTGCCTCTACCAAATCAGCCCTTATCTGATTATGACCAGTATTGTAGTTCCAAAAGTAGAACTAAGAGTAGCTTTTCCTCCTTCTAAATGAGTGGGCCTTTACAGAGGAAGTACAGACTCAAAAAAGTGCATTAAAAAGGGCAAGTTTTAGAGTAACCTCTTGTCTAGACCAGGGTGAATAAAAGAATTAGAGCTTCTTCCTCTTGGGAAGACTATAGAAAAGGACGGTGGATCTGTCTTCTCTGATTATAGAAAATAATTTCAATGGAAGGTTCTAGCAGGAATGATAACAATATGTTCTGCTATTTCAGGCTGCCCTTAATAGAAGGTCTTGGGTATAGTCACAGCTTTTATAAAGAGCTACCAGGTATTCAGGACCTAGTTTTATCAGGCACTTGTAATTCACCAGTCATTTTCAATTACACTGTTAAAAGATATATTTGAAATGTAGTCTTTGGACCCAATCATATTGATACATTATAATCAATTTGTTTTTGTTTGCTTTTCTTTTAATGCTTGTAGGCTTAATTTTTTAAAAATATTTTTTATTATATTATGTTAGTCACCATACAGTGCATCCCTGGTTTTTGATGTAAATTTCGATGATTCATAGTTGCGTAAAACACCCAGAGCACCATGCAATACATGCCCCCCCACCACCCATCATCAGCCTATCCCATTCCCCCACCCTCCTCCCCTCTGAAGCCCTCAGTTTGTTTCTCAGAGTCCATAGTCTCTTCATGCTTCATTCCCCCTTCTGATTACTCCCTTTTCTTTATCCCCTTCTTCTCCTACCTATCTTCCTAGTTCTTACGTTCCATAGATGAGAGAAACCATATAATTGTCTTTCTCTGCTTGACTTATTTCACTTAGCATTATCTCCTCCAGTGCCGTCCATGTTGCAGCAAATGTTGAGAACTCATTCTTTCTGATAGCTGAGTAATATTCCATTGTATATATGGATCATAACTTCTTAATCCAGTCATCTGTTGAAGGGCATCTCAGTTCCTACCACAATTTAGCTAGTGTGGACAGAGCTGCTATGAACATTGGGGTGCATATGGCCCTTCTCTTCACTATGTCTGTATCTTTGGGGTAAGTACCCAGTAGTGCAATGGCTGGATCATAGGGTAGATCAATTTTTAACTTTTGAAGGGACCTCCACACTGTTTTCCAGAGTGGCTGTACCAACTTGCTTTCCCACCAACAATGTTATGAGGGATCCCCTTTCTCCACATCCTCTCCAGCAATTGTTGTTTCTTGCCTTGTCCATTTTTGCCATTCTAACTGGTGTAAGGTGGTATCTTAGTGTGGTTTTGATTTGAATTTCCCTGCTGGCTAATGATTTTGAACATTTTTTCATGTGTCTGTTAGCTATTTGTATGTCTTCATTGGAAAAGTGTCTGTTCATATCTTCTGCCTATAAATTTGTATGGAACCAGAAAAGGCACTGAATCGCCAAGGAACTGTTGAAAAGGAAAAACAAAGCTGGGGGCATCACAATGCCAGGTTTCAAGTTGTACTACAAAGCTGTGATCACAAAGACAGCATGGTACTGGCACAAAAACAGACACATAGACCAATGGAACAGAATAGAGAACCCAGAAATGGACCCTCGGCTCTTTGGGCAGCTAATCTTTGACACAGCAGGAAAGAACATCCAGTGAAAAAAAGACAGTCTCTTCAATAAATGGTGCTGGGAAAAGTGGATGGCTACATGCAAAAGAATGAAACTTGACCACTCTCTCACACCCTACACAAAGATAAACTCTAAATGGATGAAAGACCTCGATGTGAGACAGGAATCCTCTNAGAACCCAGAAATGGACCCTCGGCTCTTTGGGCAGCTAATCTTTGACACAGCAGGAAAGAACATCCAGTGAAAAAAAGACAGTCTCTTCAATAAATGGTGCTGGGAAAAGTGGATGGCTACATGCAAAAGAATGAAACTTGACCACTCTCTCACACCCTACACAAAGATAAACTCTAAATGGATGAAAGACCTCGATGTGAGACAGGAATCCATCAAAATCCTAGAGGAGAGCATAGGCAGCAACCTTTACGACATCGGCCACAGCAACCTTTTTCATGACACATCTCCAAAGGCAAGAGAAACAAAAGAGAATACGAACTTGTGGGACTTCATCAAGATCAAAAGCTTCTGCACAGCCAAGGAAACAGTCAAAAAAACTAAGAGGCAGACCATGGAATGGGAGAATATATTTGCAAATGACACTTCAGATAAAAGACTTGTATCCAAGATCTACAAAGACCTTCTCAAACTCAATACACGGGAAACAAATAAACAAATCATTAAAAAAGGCTTGTAGGCTTTAAATCATTAAAAGAGTAGTGTTGACTACAAAGACAGTCTCACTTAAAAAATAGCATATGCTTAGAGGCCCAACCCCTCCAAAGAGGATTCTCCCTCCACCCTTATAATTACACACTCCACTACACACAATATCCTAGCAAGACTATTGTTGTAATCACATACTCTATCCCTAGTTCTGAGAGACTGGGGTTCTGATTAACCTAATCTTTGGTTAATTTTAAGATAAGCAACCCTACAGAGAACAATGGTTGACAGGGCATGACCTTGGTGGTTTTATCTATGTATACTTTCCCAGGCTGAAGAAGACAATCATCTCTAATATGAGCTCCTGCTAGAGTAGCCTAAAATTGTAAGGTGGGGACAGAAGATGGGAAGGAGTAAAGACCTGGATCCTTTCTTTTGGAGACATCATAAACAAGATTATATGGTAATAGGGACCTGCTTAGATAGGCAGATATAGAGGGTTTGTCTGGGATTAACTGAAGGGAAGACTAGAAGGATGAGAGGTAGCAACTGGATATTTCGATTTAATATTTTAAAAGTGGGGCAGTTTTGGGTGATGACAATAGCCAGGGTAGCTGAAGAAAGATGGAGGACAAAAATAGCACAGATGAGTAAATCAAAGGACCTCAGAGCCCAGATGTTAACTGGGACTTCTCTCAGAACTCTGAAGTCATCCAGGGTGATGGCAGGGAAGAAGACAGTGAGGTGCTAATGTGTAAAACAAATGATGAGGATTGACCAGGAAATTAGGAGGTTATAGCAAAGGAAATATGTAAGGGTCAATATACTCACATGAGTCTAAATATGAGAGGTTTTATTCCCATAGAGATAGAGGCAATTACTTAAGGGTAGCTGGTGTCATCAGAATCAGTGTCTAATTCACTCTCACTCTCATCTCCCCTAGAAAAGGAGACCCCAAATTGAACAACAACTGCTAACTGTAAGGTGGCTTTCCTGGGCCAGGTCTACTCTAGCCAACTCCACCTGCAGGGCTTTGGTTAAGAGATGCCCATATGAAAATTATTAACACAAAATGAAAGTAGCTGCAAAGAGAATATGAAAGCCATGACTGGCTTAACTTCAGAGTGAAGCTTCCATGAGCTTTTTCCAGCAGCCAGCACTTTTAGAAGTAACAAGAAAAAGATGAATGCAATTTAACAACAATTTACTGCACTTAAAGAACTTGTGCCATATATTGTGCTGCACATTGTTAGTGACAATTAAAAGAATAATTTGCTGTCCTTGAAAATAAGGAGGAATGGAAGAGACACACACTTACACACGTTAATCAAAGGCAGAAATTGATAAATACTATAATGAGATAAGTACAAATAAATTACTCTGAGAGTGCTGAGTGGGGTGGGTAGTGTTCTAACTACAGGAATCCAAGAAGGATATAAAGAGGAGGTAGTATCTGGACAGAGCCAGGGGAAATGAATTGGATTTCCTTATATACAAATGAGGTGCAGGGAACAACATGGATAAGTGCACAGCCAGGACAATGCAGAATACAGTGTGTAGTGATGCTAGTGAGAGAAGAAGAGGACAGAAAATAAGCATACTTTGATATGTATTAGCTTATTTAATCCTCACAAAAACCATCCACATTTGACAGATCAAATACTGAGACTAGGGAAATTAAGTAACTTGCTCAGAAGCCCACAGCCAGTAAGCAACAGAGCCAGGGTTTAAACATGGAAGTTTTCAACAAGACAAAACCTATGCTTACAATCTCCATATTACCTTTCAACAAAGCCTGGAAGAAGATTATGAACATCCTTGAATGCCAGGATAAAGGATTTGGAGCTTTATCTTATTTTTCTTTGATTTCCAGCTCTAGAATTTACTAGTTGACCTTGGGCAAGTTACTTTGTTTTTCTGAACCCTCATTTTTAAGTTTGTAAAGTGAAGGTGATATAAAATATCATGGGGACTATGATATAAAGCACCAGAAATTAGCCTGTAATGGATACTTACTAAAAGTAATTGCCATTATTCATAGTAGAATTAGTATAAAATGGGGGCACATTAGATAGAGGGAATAGACTGAAGTTTTCTGGTGTTGCTGGAATACAAGATATGATGATATGTGGTGATGAGGCTGTGAGAGAAAATGCAAGCTTATGGAATACTTTGAATATGATGCTAAAGCATTTGGCTTTTATTTTACAAGTGCCAAGGAGTTTATTAAGCAGAATGAATTTTAAAATGTCGTGTGTGAAAGGTGGAAAAAACACCCACATAGACACAAATGATTCCCAACAACCACTTGCTTTATATCTTGTCTTAACCTAGATGCTGTGAGACATATAAAGATGAAGCTCCTGGATACTAACTAGTATAGGCGATAAAACAATCCCAAAACTGATTCACCAAACCCAAATGATGCAGTAGGAACTTAAAATGATACAACCCACTTTGGAAGACATTTTGGCAGGTTCTTAAAATGTTAAAAATGCACTTATCATATGACCCACTTCTAGGTATTTAATCTAGAGAATTAAAAACTTATGGAACTTTACATCAAAAACTTTGGATGTACTGTATGTTGACTAACATAACATAATTGAAAAAATGCCCTTCAACAGATGACTGGATTAAGAAGATGTGATCCATGTTGCAGCAAATGTTGAGAAATTGTTCTTTTTTATAGCTGAGTAATATTCTATTGTATATATGGACCATATCTTCTTAATCCAGTCATCTGCTGAAGGGCATCTCAGAAACATGGATGGCACTGGAGGAGATAATGCTAAGTGAAATAAGTCAAGCAGAGAAAGACAATTATCATATGGTTTCTCTCATCTATGGAACGTAAGAACTAGGAAGATCGGTAGGAGAAGAAAGGGATAAAGAAAGGGGGAGTAATCAGAAGGGGGAATGAAGCATGAGAGACTATGGACTCTGAAAAACAAACTGAGGGCTTCAGAGGGGAGGGGGGTGGGGGAACTGGATAGGCTGGTGATGGGTAGTAAAGAGGGCATGTATTGCATGGTGCACTGGGTGTTATATGCAACTAATGAATCATCGAACTTTACATCAAAAACCAGGGATGTACTCTATGGTGAATAACATAATATAATAAAAATATTATTATGGAAAAGATCATATAAAAAAAACTATGTTCTCTCAAAAATCTGTATATGGATGTTTATAATAGCTCTATTCATAATCACCAAAAACTGGAAGTGACCCATGGGGCCCCTGGGTGGCTCAGATGGTTAAGTGTCTGCCTTCGGCTTGGGTCAGGATCCTGGGGTCCTGGGATCAAGCCCCACATCAGGCTCCTGGCTCAGCAGGTAGCTTGCTTCTCCCTCTCCCCCTGCTCATGCTCCCTGTCTCTCTCTCTCTCTCTGTATCTCTGTGTCTCAAATGAACAAATAAAATCTTAAAAAAAAACTGGAAGTGACCCAAACGTCCATCAATAGTTGAAGGAATAAACAGAGTGTGATACATCCTTATCATGGTATACTACCTAAGAATACAAAAGAACCAACTACTGATACATGTGGCAACATGGATGAATTTGCAAATACATTATGCTAAGTAAAAGAAGCCTGAGACAAAAGGCTTGGAAGTGGGTGAGCAGATAGATGAAATAGGTGAAGGGGATTAAAAGTACACTTATTGCAATGAGCACTGAGTAATGTATTTGATGAATCATTATAACATACACCTGAAAATAATATAAACCTGTATGTTAATTATCTTGAATAAAAAAAAAGCTACTTACTATATTACTCCATTTACATGCATTTTAGTAAAAGTAAAACCATAGGAAGAGAGAACAGATCAGTGGTTGCCAGGGGTTGGTGGGGGGAGAGTGTAACTATGATAGACAGTGTAAGGGAATAATTTTTGGTCATTAAAACTGTGCTTTATCCTGATTGTGTGATGGGTACATTAACTGATGCATGTGTAAGTGCTTATAGAACTATATACCTCCCCAAAGTAAATATTAAGGAAAGGTAAAATACAATATTTTACTGTGGAAAGTTGCAATTCAGACAAGATTTTCCATTTTCAGAAATCTATGTCAATAAGGCAAATAACATTTCCTATGATAGTTATAAATATACGATATTAATATTATTTTGTTCCTTGACAGGATTAGTAGACAGATATCATTCAGGCAGATGATGAGTAATACCTCAGTGAAATCAAGTTATTCAAAGTTGTGACACCTTTTTGGACTGTTGGGTGAGTTTATGACTGAATAACTGATTTCCATGGGATAATTAATGTGGAAGTCTGTGTCAGAGTGCCACAGTGTTCTACTTTAGCTCTATCCTACTTTATATTTGTATCAGTAACTTAAATAAAGATATTGGTTGTTATAATTTATGGACAGTATCAAGCTGGATAGGAGAGTTCATCAGGATTTTAAATAATTGCATATTTGTTTGTTCAGGTTGGAGAAAAGTGACATTTAGTGGAAAAATATTAAATCCCTGTGTAAGTGCATGTTTGACCATACAGAGGCAAGGAAGCATGTATAAAGTAGGCTGTGATGAGCATCTCAGTTTCAACAGCATTCAGAGTCTGTCTCTAAGGAACAAAACCATGCCAAGCTTTGGTCCTTGAATATTAATAATATTAATATTATTAATAATAAGTTTGCAGGTACATTGAAATGTGTCCAGAGGGTAATGAGGAGGCTGGATAGAAATGTGGAACCGAGGTCCCATAAGGCCCAGCTGAAGTAAATTTCTTGTCAGCAGACCTGTACAAGAGGAAGCTACCTTAGTATTAGTGTGGAACCAGATTTCCACTTTAAATATAATGTTGGTTCTCAAACTTGAGGTTGTAGTGCATCAGTATCACCTGGGAAGCTAGATATAGACACAGATTCTTGGGTTTCCAGCCTCAGGTTCCAATTCAGGAGGTCTTGAATGGGGTCTGTGGGTATGCATCTTTAACAAATGTTCCTAAGTAATTCTAATCCCACTTTGGGAAATAGCCTGTTGAGGGTTGATTGATTGATACTTACTGAGGTCAGCGTTGAGGGGGTGGTAAGAGCACCAGACTGATAGTCAGGCTAATCTCCTGTCCTGGCTCTTTCACCCATAGAAACTTTTGCAAATCCCTTCCCCTTTTGGGCCCCAGTCTGTACTGTGCTGAATGTCCTTTTAACATCTTCACTTCAAATCAGGGTAACTTACCATTCTTCAAACAAAATGTTAAACAGACCCCCAGTATTTGAAGCAAATATTGAGCCATTCTGGTGCGCGCGCATGTGTGTGTGTGTGTGTGTGTGTGTGTGTGTGTGTGTAATAGAGGAGTGTCTTTCCTACTCACCACACCCCACCCAAAGCCCCAGAGGTTCCTCTATGGTGTTTGAAAGTTACTACTCTAGGGCCACTCAGATGCCCAGGCTCTGACGAGTGAGGACATTTGGGTTTTGTGACCCTCATGCCTGAGTCCCTGTATGTGTCCCTGATCTGGTACCTGTGTCCAGCCCTGCCATCTCCCTCTCTCCTGCACACACTGAGAGCAAGTGAACATTGTGCCCCTTTAGGCCTCTTATGTCAGGTCACTGACCTCTCACTCCTTCCCAGGGCCTGCCTATCCTCCTGCAGACCCTGCCTATTTCATTGCCCAGCCTCTAGTTCATAGTGCACTCCTGTCCCTGGAAATAGCTTTGAACAGGGCTTTGGAAAGCCTCCCCCAGATCTCCTGATTGAGGCTTCAGTTCCCCCAATTGTCTCTCAAGTCTGTTCTATCATTCCACTACTTCAGATGGCTTCCTATGCAAGAAAAAACAAAAGCCCTTGGTGATCAGCTTCTGCTTATTTCTCCAGCTTTATCTCTAACCTCCTCTGAGTCATCAGATTTTGTTGCTGTCTGAGGACTGGCTATACAGAGATTGGATACATTCAATCTTCATAGAATCATATAAAGAGTCAAAAGATCTTCAAGTCGTTGACTTGATGGGGTGCCTGTGTGGCTTGGTCGGTTGATGCCAGCTCAGGTCTGGATCTCAGAGTTGTTAGTTCAAGACTTGCATTGGGCTCCACTTTGGGGATGGAGCTTACTTAAAAAAAAATTGTCTGAAAAAAATTGTCTGCCTGAACCTGGGTGATAAAATAGCAGCTGAAGGCCATTTGGAACCAGAAAGACTTTGCAAACAATAACAACAGCAATCATTTATCAAATCTCTCCTATATGCCAGCCAATTTTCTGTTCATTGCTTTATTTAATTTTTATATCAACCCTGTGGAGTCAGTACCATTAATACCCTTGTTTTCTAGATGAGGAAACTCAGGCTCAGAGTAATTAGCCTGTTGACATGTAAATACAAAGATGGGATTATGGACCCATGCTCTGGTGATCAATGGGGTGGTAATTTTGAACTTCATGACCCATAGCAGTAGATGGAGGTTACTCTGGCCATTCTAGAGGAATAGGCACAAAGTCCTAATGGAGTGTGATGTTTAGCTTCCTGTGGTCCTGGGAATACATCATCATTTTCTCAGTTCTGTTCCTATCTGGTGGCAAAATTCTCTGAGTCTCCACAAATCTGCAAGATGGGAATCTCTTACTGCTTAGCTGGGCAGTGCCAGAAAAGGGGGAGGAAGCACAAATGGTTGCAACGGCCCTGGGCTTTTCCTAGGAAAACAAGGAAAGCAACAGTTCCTGGGCTGGGTGGTAGGTCAAATTAGACCCATAGTTTTCAATCTTGATTAGGCATGAAAGCCTCCCACAGAATGATGCAGGTTCTTGGGTCCCATCCCAGAAATTCTGATCAAGGAAGTGGCCTTAAGACCAAAGAATCTGCATGTGTAATACACTTCCCAAGTGATCTGGATGCAGGTTTTTCTGAACTACCTTGTCCTTAGTAGAGAGTTAAACCAAATAGACTTTCAGGTCTCTTCCAGCTTTGAGATCCTAACTGTTTATTAGGTATTAAGCTTCCTGGCATAAAAGATGACTACCATGGTCAAATCAGAAAAAGAGGGAAGAAATGTGAACGTCAATAGTTAGAAATGCATGGTCAAAGATGACTTCAAAGACAAAAATGATTGTGGTTTTTGTGTGTGGTGGGGTGTGGTGAGAAGGCCAAAATTAAGGAACCCATTCAGTCTCCAAAAAGACTGAGATAACTTTGGTAGAGAGGGACCAAATAAAAATGGATATTGGATACTATCCAGAGGATTTAGACTTGAGAAAAAAATAAGGGCCTTTGTAAGCTCTGACACATGGAAGAAAGGCTGTCTAGGTAATATTTTGGAAATTTTTCTGAATATGTGCATCACTATTTGATACATTCATACATGTGTGCATGTGTGTGTGTGTGTGTTGTGTATGCATGACAGAAACCAAAATTTCCTGAAAACAATCATTATTAAGGACCAATGTGATACACTCTGATGTCATGTGTATTTGTGTATGTGTGTGTGTATGAAGTAAATTGAATATACAGATACATAAATTTAATATATGCACATTATAAATATAAATTAAATATATACACATATGTATGTTACATATATAAATTGAATATATACATATACATATATATGAAACTGCCAGTACCAATCCACCAATTAAATTAATTTCACAAATTCCTAGCGGGTTATTAACCACAGCTTAAGAAACACTGATCTAAAGGAAATTAGGTAATTTCTGTCCTTCCTGATTACTTTTCATACTTATAAGCAACTATTAAGTGACCTAATGAAAATGCTTTGGAAAATCCACAAATATTTTATTTTAGTTTCATTCTTGAGCTATATATTTAAGGATGGATTGGAAGAACAAACATTGTTAGAGTGTCTATATAACCAAAGCAATCTACACATTTAATGCAATCCTTATCAGAATAACAATAACATTTTTCAGACTTGAAAAAAAATCCTAAAATTTGTATAGAACCACAAAAGACACGGAATAGCCAAAGCAACCTTGAAAAAGAAAAGCAAAGCTGTAAGCTTCACAATTCCATACTCCAGGTAATATAATAAAGCTATAGTGATCAAAACAGTATGGTAGCTGCATGAAAATAGACATATATAAATGCAATAGAATAGAAAACTGAGAAATGAACTGACAACAATATGTTCAATTAATCTTTGACAGAGCAGGAAGGAATATCCAATGGGTAAAAGACAGTCTATACAACAGGGAGTTGGGAAAATGAGAGCAACATGCAAAAGTATGAAACTAGAACACTTTCTTATACCATACACAAGAATAAATTCAAAATGGATTAAATACCTAAATGTGAGACATGAAACCACAAAAATCCTAGAGGTAGTAATGTCTTTGACATCAGCTGTAGCAACTTCTTTCTATATATATATATATATATATATATATATATATATATATATCTCCTTAGGCAGGGAAACAAAAGCAAAAATAAGTTTTTGGGACTTGATCAAGATAAAAAGCTTCTGCACAGCAAAGGAAACAATCAACAAAACTAAAAGGCAACCTACACAATGGGAGAAGATATTTGTAGATGACATATCCAAAAAAGGCCTAGAATCCAAAATACATAAAGAACTTATAAAACTCAATACTTTCAAATTAAATAATCCAATTAAAAATGGGCAGAAGACATGAATAGACATTTTTGCAAAGAAGACATCCAGATAGCCAATAGACACATGAAAAGATGCTCAACATCACTCATCATCAGAGACATGCAAGTCAAAACTACAGTGAGATACAGATGTAGTGAAGAGAAGGGCCATATGCACCCCAATGTTCATAGCAGCTTTGTCCACAATAGCTAAATCGTGGAAGGAGCCGAGATGCCCTTCAACAGATGACTGGATTAAGAAGTTGTGGTCCAGGGGCGCCTGGGTGGCACAGCGGTTAAGCGTCTGCCTTCAGCTCAGGGTGTGATCCCGGCGTTACGGGATCGAGCCCCACGTCAGGCTCCTCTGCTATGAGCCTGCTTCTTCCTCTCCCACTCCCCCTGCTTGTGTTCCCTCTCTCGCTGGCTGTCTCTATCTCTGTCAAATAAATAAATAAAAATAAAATAAAATCTTTAAAAAAAAAAAAGAAGTTGTGGTCCATATATACAATGGAATATTACTCAGCTATCAAAAAAAACGATTTCTCAACATTTGCTGCAACATGGATGGCACTGGAGGAGATAATGCTAAGTGAAATAAGTCAAGCAGAGAAAGACAATTATATGGTTTCTCTCATCTATGGAACATAAGAACTAGGAAGATCGGTAGAAGAAGAAAGGGATAAAGAAAGGGGGGTAATCAGAAGGGGGAATGAAGCATGAGAGACTATGGACTCTGAGAAACAAACTGAGGGCTTCAGAGGGGAGGAGGGTGGGGGAATGGGATAGGCTGGTGATTGGTGGTGGGGAGGGCACATATTGCATGGTGCATTGGGTGTTATACGCAACTAATGAATCATCGAACTTTGCATCAAAAACCGGGCATGTACTGTATGGTGACTAACATAATAAAAAAAAACATTAAAAAAAACTACAGTGAGATATCACCTCACACCTGGCAGAATAGCTAAAGTCAACAACACAAGAAACAACAGGTGTTAGTGAGGTGGTGGAGAAAGGGGAACCCTCTTGCACTGTTGTTGGGAATGCAAACTGGTGCAGCCACTCTAGAAAACACTATGGAGGTTCCTCAAACGATTCAAAATAAGAGTACCCTATGATACAGCAATTATGGTACTACGTATTTACTTAAAGGATACAAAAATACAGATTCAAAAGGATACATGCACCCCAAAGTTTATAGCAGGATTATCTACTATAGCTAAATTATGGAAACAGCCCAAGTGACCATCAACTGATCAACGGATAAAGGAGATGTTATAGATAGATAGATGATAGATAAATAGATATAGATATAAATAGATGTATGGTATATATAAATTGAATATTACTCAGCCATAAAAATAAAGAATGAAATCTTGTCATTTGCAAGGTCTTAGGTGGAGCTAGAGAGTATTACACTAAGTGAAATAAGTCAGAGAAAGACAAATACCATATGATTTCATTCATGTGGCATTTAAGGAACAAAATGAATGAGCTAAGGGAAAAAAGAGGGAGAAAGGCAAACCAAGAAACAGATTTTTTTAAAAAATTGATTTATTTATTTTAGAGAGAGAGATGGGGGGGCAGAGGGTGAGGGAGAGAGAAACCCAAGCAGACCCCATGCTGAGCATGGAGCCCAAGGTGAGGTTTGATCCCCCGACCCTGAGATCAGACCTGAGTTGAAACCAAGAGTCAGATGCTTAACTGACTGCACCACCCAGGTGCCCCCAAGAAACAGACTTTTAACTACAGAGAACAAACGGATGGTTACCAGAGGGGAGGTGGGGGGATGGGTTAAATAGGTGATGAGGATTAAGGAGTGCATTTGATTTGATGAGTACTAGGTGTTGTTTGGAAGCATTGAATCACTATATTACACGTTTGATACTAATATTGCACTGTGTGTTGACTGGGGTTTAAATTAAAAATTAAAAAGATAAATAGCTGCAGCAAAAAGTTACATTCAAGTGTAAAAATATGTGGTGCACTAAATTTAGACTCTTTGGAAACCAGTTATGCATTAACTTCGACTGCATGGTTTTTCACGCAGACATTGAAACAAGGCTCCTGCAGGTCTACACTTTAATTTAAACTTCTAAGCTTGCCATTGTTAATGAAGGTGCTAGTCCTGTCCCAGTCTTGCTTTAAATGCAGCCTGTACATGTCCACTCAAGTGAACAACTAAGATTCAGGCCCATTGGTTTGGTATATGCACTCCTTTGGGCATGACAGCTGTGCAATATCAAAAGAATATGTAACATGTTAGATTGTGATAATAGTCTCTTATGGAGACTTTAAGCACTTGCACTACAGTTTAGGGATGTGTTTTCTAACTTTTATATTTATTACTAGCTGTCTTAATTGGTGCTACCCAGAGACATAAAGAACACAATTAAATACAGTTTAAAAGAACTAATAAAATATTCTTGGATTTATGTATTATATTAACTGTGATCATTTTAAACTTTGAAGCAAAGTACTTTATAGACTAATTTTCTTATTCTACTATAACTCCATGAAGCTCCTCACTTTACAGCATGCTATGTAAAGTTGTGCATGTGAGAAGCAGCTTCATCACAAGTTAATGCCTGCCTTTGGAACATTTGGTATTGTGACATATAGTAGTGGTTGTGCTATAGAGTAAATGTTCCCAGGTATTAAAGATTTTGAAAGCCAATGAGGTTATCCAAGGGTAGCTGGAGGATTTATATTTATGCCCTTCACCACACCATCTTAAAATATGCTATTGTAACCTCTGTTTTTAGCTGTGTTCCAAATGTACTACACAAATTCAGTTTTCTGTGCATTGGGATCTGAGAAGCTGGCTCCAACATGACCTGACGATTAGAACAGAGTGTACTTTCAGATTCACCTTTCCATTTCAGGGACTGAAGCAATGTTATATTACTTAGCCGATTTGAACTTTTTTGAAACATGTTTGTTTTCTCTTTCCAGTTGCATGTCTCTTTCCAAGTGGCTGCCAAATGTCTTCTTTACTGGACTTTTCAGCTGCATGGGAAAGAGTTTCTTGCATTGGCTATCAAGTGAGTCCTGGATTATATCTTGCTTTCATCTGTTCTGGAAGCAAATACTTCTCTTCTGGTGCTCAGGTATTTCTCATGTTGAGCCTCAATCACACTTGCTGCTGTGTCAGCAGCACCTAATACAGGCTAGACATTTGGTAGGTGCCCCATAATCTTTGATGACAGAATGATTGGAATGTCACTTTGTGCATTAAGGCATCTCTGGTCCACCTAAAATTTGTTGCTTCCTTCTTTTAGGTCCAGTGGAATTCTGTCCATATGTTTATTAAATTTATTTTAATATCATATTATAATAATCTATTTATATATACATTTTAATTCTTAATTTTTAAATTTTTATTCCAGATTAGTTAACATACAGTGTTATGCTTGTTTCAGTTGTACAATATAGTGATTCAACAATTCTATATATTACTCAGTGCTCATCAAAATAAATGTACACTTAATCCCCTTCACCTATTTCATCCATCCTCCCACGTACCTCCCTCTGGGAACCATCAGTTCACTATAATTAATTGCCTGTTTCTTAATTTTTCTCTCTCTCATTTTTTTAAATTTGCTCATTTGTTTTGTTCTTAAATTCAACATATGAGTGAAATCATATGGTATTTGTTCTTCTCTAACATACTTCACTTAGCATTATACTCTCTAGCTCCAACCACGTTCTTGCAAATGGCAAGATTTCATTCCTTTTTATGGCTGAATAATATTCCACCGTATATGGAATATTGTATGTACCATATATATATACCACATGTTTATCCACCTATCTATCCATGGACATTTGGATTGCTTCCTTAATTTGGCTATTGTAAATAATGCTGCAATAAACCTAGAGATGCACCTATCCTTTCAAATTAGTGATGCTCATATTCTTTAGGTAAACACCCACTAGTGGAATTACTGGATCGTAGGGTAGCTCTGTTTTTAATTTTTGAAGAAACTCCATACTGTTTTCCACAGTGGTTGCATCAGTTTTCATTCCCACCAACAATACAAGAGGGCTTCCTTTTTCTCCACATCCTTTCCTACACTTGTTGTTTCTTGAGTTTTTGATATTAGTCATTCTGACAGGTGAGATGATATCTCAATGAAGTTTTGATTTGAATTTCCCTGATAATGAGTTGAACATATGTTGAATATCTTTAATGAGTCTTTGGACATCTGTATATCTTCTTTGAAGAAATGTCTGTTCATATTTTCTGCCCAATTTTAATTGGATTATCTGTGTGGTTTTGGGTGTTGAGTTTCATAAGTCTTTTATATATTTAGGATGCTAACACTTTATCAGATATGTCATTTGCAAATATCTTCTCACATTCAGTAGATTGTCTTTTAGTTATGTGGTTTGTTTCCCTTGCTGTGCAGAAGCTTTTTATCTGGGTGTAGCCATTTATTTTTGCTTCTGTTTCCCTTGCCTCAGGAGACATACCTAGAAAGAAGTTCCTACAGCCAATGTCAAAGAAGTCATTGCCTTTGTTCTCTTTTAAGATTTTAATGTTTATACATCTCACATTTAGGTCTTTAATCCATTTTGAATTTATTTTTGTGTATGTATAAGAAAGTGGTCCAGTTTTATTCCTTTGCATGTAGCTATACAGTTTTCCCTACACCATTTGTTGAAGAGAGATTTCTTCCCATTGAATATTCCTTCTTCCTTTGTCAAAGGTTAATTGACCATATAATTGTGGGTTCATTTCTGGGTTTTCTATTCTGTTCTATTCATCTATTTGTCTGTTTTTTTTTCTAATACCATACTGTTTTGATAACTATAGCTTTGTAATATGACTTGAGGTCCCAAATTGTGATGCCTCCAGCTTTGTTTTTCTTTTTGAAGGTTGCTTTGGCTATTTGGGGTCCTTGGTGTTTCCATACAAATTTTGGGATTGTTCATTCTAGTTCTGTGAAAAATGCTGTTAGTATTTTAATAGGGATTGTATTAAATGTGTAAATTGCTTTGGGTAATATAGACATTTTAATATATTTTTTTCTTCAAATCCATGAGCATGAAATGTCTTTTGATTTCTTTGTGTCCTCTTCAATTTCTTTTATCAGTGTTTTAGACTTTCAGATAACAGGTCTTTGAACTCTTTGGTTAGGTTTATTCCATGTATTTTATTATTTGTCGTGCCATTGTAAATGGGTTTGTTTTCTTAATTTCACTTTCTGCTGCTTCATTGTTGGTATATAGAAACACAACAAATTTCTCTATATTGATTTGTATCTTGTGACTTTACTGAATTCATTTATTAGTTCTGGCAGTTTTTTGGTACAGTCTTTCAGGTTTTCTTTCTTTTTTTTTTAAAGGTTTTATTTATTTATTTGACAGAGAAAGAGACAGCCAGTGAGAGAGGGAACACAAGCAGGGGGAGTGGGAGAGGAAGAAGCAGGCTCCCAGCAGAGTAGCCTGATGTGGGGCTCGATCCCAGAATGCCAGGATCATGCCCTGAGCCGAAGGCAAATGCTTAACAACTGCACCACCCAGGCGCCCCCAGGTTTTCTATATAGACTATCAAGTCATCTGCAAATAGTGAAAATTTTAGTTACCCCTGCCAATTTTGATGCCTTTTATTATTTTTGTTCTCTGCTGTGGCCAGGACTTCCAGTACGATGTTGAATAAAAGTGGTAAGAATGGACATCCTTGTCTTATGATCTTAGCAGAAATGTTCTCAGTTTTTCCTCCATTTAGGATGACATTAACTGTGGAGTTTTCATATATGGCCTTTATTTTGTTGAGATATGTTCCCTCTAAAACTACTTTGCTGAGGGCTTTTATCAGGAATGAGTATTGTACTTGGTCAAATGCTTTTTCTGCATCTATTGAAATGATCATTTGGTTCTTTTTTGGTCCATCATATGGTTCTTATCCTTTCTTTCATTAATGTATTGTATCATGTTGATTTGTGAATATTGCAACCCACAAATAAATCCCATTTGTTTGCGGTAAGTGATTTTTTAAAATATATTGTTGAATTTGGTTTGCTAAAATTTTCTTGAGAATTTTTGCATCTATATTCATCAGGAATATTGGCCTGTAGTCTTCTTTCTTACTGGTTTCTTTATATGGTTATGGTATCAGGTAATGAGGAAATGAACTTGTAGAATGAATTTGGAAGTTTTCCTTCCTTTTCCATTTTTTAAAATAGAATGAGAAGAAGAGGTATCAACTCTTCTTTAAATGTTTGGTAGAATTCACCTGTGAAGCCATCTGGTCCTGGACTTTTGTTTCAAGATTCTTGAATGCTGATTCAATTTATTTGCTGGTTATTGGTGTGTTCAAATTTTGTATTTCTTCCTTATTCTGTTTTGGTAGTTTTTATGTTTCTAGGAATTTATCCATTTCTTCCAGCTTGTCCAATTTGTTGGCAAACAGGTTTCTATAATATTCTTTCTGTGATGAGTATTTATTTCTCCTCTCTTATCTGTGATTTTATTTTCTTGAAATCTTTCTCCTTTTTTTCTTGGTAAGTCTGGCTATAAGCTTATCAATTTAATTAATTTTTTTCAATGACATTTCTCCTGGTTTCATTGATCTGTTTTATTATTATTTTAAGTTCTGTGTCATTTATTTCTTCTTTAATCTTATTATTTCCTTCATTCTGCTGGTTTTAAAACTCATTTGTTGTTCTTTTTCTAGCTGCTTTAGGGGTAAGGTTAGGTTATTTGAGGCTCTTCTTGCTTCTTGAGGTAGTCCTGTATTGCTATAAACTTCCATGTTAGGGCTGCTTCTGCTGAATCCCAAAGGTATTGGACCATTGCATTTCATTTTCATTTGGCTCTATGTACTTTGTGATATCTTCTTTGATTTCATGGTTTACACATTTATTGTTTAGTAGCATGTAATTTTACCTCCATCTATTATTGGTTTTTCCAGATTTTTTCTTGCAATTGATTTCCAGTTTCATAGCATTGTGCTCAGAAAAGATGCATGGTATGATATCAATCTTCATGAATTTGTTGAGTTTTGCTTTTTAGATTAATATATGATCTATTCTAGAGAATATTCCATGTGCACTGGAAAAGAATGTGTATTTGGTGTTTAAGGATGCAATTTTCTGAACATATCTGTTATATCCCTCTATTTTAGTGTGTCACTCAAAGGCATTTTTCCCTCTTTATTTTCTGTTAAGATCATCTGTCCACTGATATAAAAGGGTGATTAAATTCCCCTACCATTATTGTATTATTATTGATTAATTCCTTTATGTTTGTTATTAAATATTTTATGAATTTGGGTGCTCTTATGTTGGGTGCATAAATATTTACAATTGTTATATCTTCTTGTTTGATTGTCCCCTTTATTATCACATAGAGTTCTTTGTCTCTAGGTACAGTCTTCATTGAAAGTCTAGTTTGTTCAATATAAGTACTGCTATTCTGGATTTCTTTTGACATGTGTTTGCATGGCTGATATTTCTCCAACCTCTCATTTTTATTTAATTTTATTTTTTTAATATTTTTATTATATTATGTTAGAAACCATACAGTATATAACTAGTTTTTGATGTAAAGTTCCATGATTCATTACTTGCATATAACACCCATTGCACCATGCAATAAGTGGTTTCCTTAATACCCATCACCAGCCTATCCCATTCCCCCACCTCCCTCCCCTCTGAAGCCCTCAGTTTGTTTCCCAAAGTCCATAGTCTCTCATGCTTCATTCCACCTTCTGTTTAGCCCCCTTTCTTCTTTCCTTTCTTCTCATACCAATATTCCTAGTTCTTATGTTCCATAAATGAGTGAAACCATATGATAATTCTCTTTCCCTGGTTGACTTATTTCGCTTAGCATTATCTCCTCCAGTCCCATCCATGTTGCAGCAAATGTTGAGAAATCGTTCTTTTTCATGGCTCAGTGATAGTCCTTTGTATATATGGACCACACCTTCTTAATTCAGTCATCTGTTGAAGGGCATCTTGGCTCCTTCCACAATTTAGCTATTGTGGACAATGATGTTATGAACATTGGGGTGCATATGGCCCTTCTCTTCAGTACGTCTGTATCTTTGGGCTAAATACCCAGTAGTGCAATTGCTGGATCATAGGGTGGCTCAATTTTTAACTTTTGAAGGGACCTCCACACTGTTTTCCAAAGTGGCTCTAATAACTTGCATTTCCATCAGCAGTGTAAGAGGGATCCCCTTTCTCCACATCCTCTCCAACATTTCTTGTTTCTTGCCCTGTCAATTTTTGCCGTTCTAACTGGTGTATAGTGGTATCTCAATGTGGTTTTAATTTGAATTTCCCTGATGGCTAATTACTGTGAACATTTTTTCATGTGCCTGTTAGCCATTTGTATGTCTTCATTGGAAAAGTGCCTCTTCATATCTTCTGCTCAGTTTTTGATTTGATTATTTGTTTCTCATATATTGAGTTTGAGAAGTTCTTTATAGATTTTGGATACCAGCCTTTTATGTGTAGTATCATTTGCAAATATCTTCTCCTATTCCAAGGGCTACCTGTTAGTTTTCCTGACTGTATCCTTGGCTGTGCAGAAAATATTATCTTGGAGTTAAGATGGTGGAGGAGTAGGGGGCTACTTTTTCAGGTGGTCCCCTGAGTCAAGCTGGATATATACCAGACCATTCTGAAAACCCACGGAATCAGCCTGAGACATAGGAAGATACATCTGGATCTGTACAAATGAACATCTTCAGCACAGAGTATTGAGGTATGAAGCAGGGAGCCGTGAATCCACGCACAGATATCAGAAGATAAATGGAAGGGGGAGGGAGCCTCCGCACTCAGGTGCTGGGAAGCGGTGGCCACCTGCATTGGGGAGTAGGCCAGATTGATGGACTGGCACTCGTGAGAGAGGAGACTGAGACTGTGAGCCTGGGAACGTGCATGCAACCAGACTGAAACCCGGCACTCCAGAGTGCCCCTGAACCACACTGAAATAGGGAGCTCAGGAGCATGCATTGGGTGGCTGCTGGCTGGTGGTGTTAGAAACACAAAGGACAGAGACATGCCAGCCCTGGGAGCAAAGGCTAGGATGCTGACTGTGGGGTGCACAAGAAAGGATGCTGCAGGGTTTTTAGCAGCACCAACAGAAACAGAGTTAAAGTGGCCAGGAGAGCTCATTGGAGAGCAGATTGTGATCTCTGTTCTGAGACAGAGGCTGGGATTTGGCCACTCCTGCTCTGACTCTCAGAAGCAGCACAGCAAACCACCAGGAAAGCCACCAGAGAAAAAAAGCCTGGAAATAGCAGCTCACATTGTGCCAAACCCCCTCCCCCCTCGCTGGGGACATGGAGACTCTACCCAAACAGGGTTGCCTGAGTAACAACATGGACGGCTCCTTCCCCAGAAGGCAGGCTGAAAAATCAAGAAGCCCACATCCCTAAAGTCCCTATAAAACAAGTGGGCACTGCCTGGGTCCTGGTCAATAATTTGGGCTCTGGGCACTCCTGCAACCTCTCCTCATCAGAATTATGAGAAGGAGAAATCACCTCCAGCAAAGAAAAGACAATGAGTCTGTGGCCTCTGCCACAGAACTGATGGATATGGATATAACCAAATTATCAGAAATGGAGTTCAGAGTAACAATGGTCAAGATAATGTGTAGACTTGAAAAAAGTATTAATGAAAATGTTAATGAGAATATAGAATCTTGAAGGGAGGAAATGAGAGAGAATCTGGCAGAAATTAAAAATTCTATGAATCAAATGTGGTCAAAACTAGATGCTCTGAGGGCCAGGGTGAATGAGGCAGAAGAAGGTATCAGTGAATTAGAAGATGGGTTAGGAGAAGAGAAAGCTAAAATAGAAACTTGGCTCAAAAAATCCAATCTCAAGAATGTTATGGGAGATTACTGACTCAATGAAACATTCCAAAGTCAGAATCATTGGCATCCCCGAGGGGGTGGAGAGAAACAGAGATCTAGAAGAGATATCTGAAAAATTGTACCTGAAAACTTCCCTAATCTAGCAAAGGAAAGAAGCATTCATGTCCAAGAGGCAGAGTGGACCCCTCCCAAGCACAACCATGACAAACCTACACCACATCACGTCATAGTGCAATTCACAAATATTAGATCCAAGGATACAGTATTGAAAGTGGGCAGGGCAAAGAAATTTCTCACGTACCAAGGCAAAGGTATCAGAATTATGTCAGACCTCTCTACACAGACCTGGAATGAGAGAAAGGGTTGGGGGGCATTTTTAAAGCTCTTTCAGAGAAAAAGATGCAGGAAAGGATCCTTTATCTATCAAGGCTGTCATTCAGAATTGATGTAGAGATAAAGACCTTCCAGAATCGCCAGTCATTGACCAATTTCATAACCATGAAACCATCCCTACAGAAGATATTAAGGGGGGCTCTACAAAAGTAAAAAGGCCCCAAGAGTGATACAGAACAGAAAGTCACAATCGATAGAAACAAAGACTTTACTGGCAACATGGCATCATTAAAATCATATCTCTCAATAATCAGTCTCAAAGTAAATGGCCTAAACGCTCCAATAAAATGCCACACGGTTGCAGATTGGATGAAAAGACATGACCCATCCACTTGCTGTCTACAAGAGACTCATTTTGAACCTAAAGATACATCCAGATGGAATGTAAAGGGATGGAAACCCATCTTTCATGCCAACAGACCTCAAAAGAAATCTGGGGTAGCAATTCTTATATCAGACAGATTGAATTTTAAACTAAAGACTATAGTTAGAGATACAGAAAGGCTCTATATTATTCTTAAAGGATGTATCCAACAAATGGATATGACAATTATAAATATATATGCCCCCAACAGGGGAGCAGCAAGATACACAAGCCAACTCTTAACCAGGATAAAGAGATGCATAGATAAAAATACGTTAATAGTAGGGTACCAAAACACTCCACTAACAGTAATAGACAGATCACCTTAGCAGAAAATCAACAAAGAAACAAGAGCTTTGAATGCCATACTAGATGAGAAAGGACCCAAATTAATAAAATTATAAATGAAAAGGGAGAGGTCACAACGAACACCAATGAAATTGGAAGAATTATTAGAAACTTTTATCCACACCTTTATGCCAATAAATTAACCAATCTGGAAGAGATGGAGGACTTCCTGGAAACCTATAAACTACCAAGACTGAAACAGGAAGAAATTGATTTTTTAAACACAACAATTAATTATGAAGGGATCAAAACAGTGATTAAAAACCTTCCAAAAAACAAAACACCAGGGCCAGATGGTGTTCCCAGGGAATTCTACCAAATATTCAAAGAAGATATAATACCTTTTCTCCTAAAGCTATTTCAAAAAATAGAAACAGAAGGAAAGCTACCAAACTCATTCTATGAGGCTAATATTACCTTGATCCCCAAACCAGGCAGAGACCCCACCAATAAAGAGAATTAGAGACCAATTTTCCTAATGAATATGGATGCCAAAATTCTAAAAAATTCCTTGCTAATAGAATCCAATAGTACATTAAAAGGATTATCTATCATGACCAAGTGGAATTCATCCCTGGGATGCAAGGGTGGTTCAACATTCACAAATCTATCAGTTTCATAGATTTTATCATCAAGAAAAAAGCCAAAAATCATATGATCCTCTCAATAGATGCAGAAAAAGCATTTGACAAAATACAGCATCCTTTCCTGATTAAAACCCTTCAGAGTGTAGGGATAGAGTGTACATTCCTCACTCTCATAAAAACCATCTATGAAAAACCTACAGCAAATATCATTCTCAATGGGGAAAAGCTGGGAGCTCTTCCCTTAAGATCAGGAAAATGACAAGGATGCCCAAACTCACAATTATTATTCAACATAGTACTGAAATCCTTGCAACAGCAATCAGACAACAAAAGTGATAAGATTTATGCAAATCAGAAAAGAAGAAGTCAGAGGTGCCTGGGTGGCACCGCGGTTTAAGCGTCTGCCTTTGGCTCAGGGCGTGATCCCAGCATTATGGGATCGAGCCCCACATCAGGCTCCTCCGCTATGAGCCTGCTTCCTCCCCTCCCACTCCCCCTGCTTGTGTTCCTTCTCTTGCTGGCTGTCTCTATCTCTGTTGAATAAATAAATGAAATCTAAAAAAAAAAAAAAAAAGTAAAGAAGTCAAACTCTCTCTTTTCGCAGATGACATGATACTCTATATGGAAAACCCAAATAACTCCACCCCCAAACTACTAGAAGTGATAGAGAAATTCAGTAATGTGGAGGGATATAAAACCCATGCTCAGAACTCAGTTACATTTCTATAGATGAATAATGAGACTGAAGAAAGAGAAAATAGGGAATCCATTCCATTTACAATAGCACCAAAAATCATACGTTACCCTGGAATTAACTTAACCAGAGGTGTAAAGGATCTATATTCTAGAAACTACAAATCACTCTTGAAAGACATTGAGGAAGACACAAAAAGATGGAAAAATATTCCATGCTCACGGATCGGAAGAATTAGCATAGTTAAAATGTCCATGCTACCCAGAGCAATCTACACTTTCAATGCTATCCCGATCAAAATACCGAGGACATTTTTCAAAGAACTGGAACAAATAGTCCTTACGTTTGTGTGGAACCAGGAAAGGACCTGAATAGCCAAGGAATTGTTGAAAAGGAAAAACAAAGCTGGGGGCATCACAATGCTGGATTTCGAGATGTACTACAAAGCTGTGATCACAAAGACAGCATGGTACTGGTACAAAAACAGACACATAGAGCAATTGAGCAGAATATAGAACCCAGAAATGGACCCTCGCTCTTTGGGCAACTAATCTTTGATAAAGCAGGAAAAAACATCCAGGGGAAAAAAGTCTCTTCAATAAATGGTGCTGTGAAAATTGGACAGCTACATGCAAAAGAATGAAACTTGACCACTCTCTCACACCATACACAAAGATAAATTCTAAATGGATGAAAGACCTTGATGTGAGACAGGAATCCATCAAAATCCTGGAGGAGAGCATAGGCAGCAACCTCTATGACATCAGCCACAGCAACCTTTTTCATGACACATATCCAAAGGCAAGAGAAACAAAAGAATAAATGAAGTTGTGGGACTTCATCAAGATCAAAACCTTCTGCACAGCCAAGGAAACAGTCAAAAAAATTTAGAGGCAGCCTACGGAATGGGAAAAGATACTTGCAAATGACACTACAGATAAAAAACTGGTATCCAAGATCTACAAAGAACTTCTCAAACTCAATCAATACACATTAAAAAAATAAACAAGTCAAAAAATGGGCAGAAGATATGAACAGACACTTTTCCAATGATGACATACAAATGGCTAACAGACACATGAAAAAATGTTCAAAATCAGTAGTCCTCAGGGAAATTCATATCAAAACCACATTGAGTTACCACCTTACACCAGTTAGAATGGCAAAAATGGACAAGGCAAGAAACAACAATTGTTGGAGAGGATGTGGAGAAAGGGGATCCCTCCTACATTGTTGGTGGGAATGCAAGTTGGTACAGCCATTTTGAAAATAGTCTGGCAGTCCCTTAAAAAATAAAAATTGAGCTACCCTATGATCCAGCCATTGCACTCCTGGGTATTTACCCCAAAATACAGAGAGAGTGAAGAGAAGGGCCATATGCACCCCAGTGTTCATAGCAGCATTGTCCACAGTAGCTAAATCGTGGAAGGGGCTGAAATGCCCTTCAACAGATGACTGGATTAAGAAGTTATGGTCCATTTATGTGATGGAATATTACTCAGCTATCAAAAAGAACAATTTCTCAAAATTTTCTGCAACATGGATGGCAGTGGAGGAGAGAATGCTAAGTGAAATAAGTCAAGCAGAGAAAGACAATTATCATATGATTTCTCTCATCTATAGAACATAAGAGGTAGGAAGATTAGTAGGAGAAGAAAGGGATAAGGAAAGAGGGGTAATCAGAATGGGGAATGAAGCATGAGAGACTATGGACTCTGAGAAACAAACTGAGGGCTTCAGAGGGGAGGGGGTGTGGGAATGGGATAGACTGGTGATGGGTAGTAAGGAGGGCTCATATTGCATGGTTCTCTGGGTGTTATACGCAACTAATGAATCATCGAACTTTACATTAAAAACCAGGGATGTACTGTATGGTGACTAACATAATATAATAAAAAAACATTGACAAAAAAGAAAGTCAAGCAAAATTGGATACAAAGGAATATGCTCCAAATGAAGAAACAGATAAAACCTCAGAAAAAGAACTAAAGGAACAAAGATAAGAAATATGTCTAGGTTAAGGTGTTTAAAGTAATCACCACAAAGATCCTTATCTGACTGGAGAAAAGAATGGAAGAACTTAGAACTTCAAGAAAGAGATGGAAAATATTTTAAAAAGAACCAATCAGAGTTGAAGAATACAGTATCTGAAATGAAAAATACATGAGTGAATCCAAAGCACATTACAGGATGCAGAAGAATAGATCAGTAATCTGAAAGTGAAGATAATGGAAAACACCGAAGCTAAATAGAAACAGAAAAAAGGGGGGCACCTGCTTAGCTCAGCCATTAAGCGTCTGCCTTAGGCTCAAGTCATGATCCCAGGGTCCTGGGATCAAGCCCCGCACTGGGTTCCCTGCTCAATGGGAAGCCTGCATCTCCTTCTCACAGTCCCCTTGCCTGTGTTCCCTCTGTCACTGTCTTTTTCTGTCAAATAAATAAATAAATAAATTCTTTTAAAAAAAAGAAAAAGAAAGGAATTTTAAAAAATGTTTATATTTTAAGGGATTTTTTGGACAAAATCAAGCCAATAAATATTTGTATTACAGGGGTTCTAGAAGAGGAAAAGAGAAGGAAAGGAGAAGTGCACTTATTTGAAGAAAGGATAGTTAAAAACTTCCCTAACATGAGAAAGGGCACAGACATCTTGGTTCAGCAAGAACAGAATGCTCCAAACAAGATGAACCAAAGAGGTCCATATTACAATATACGATAATTAAAATGTTGGTGGTTAAAAATAGGGGCACCTTGGTGGATCAGTCAGTTAAGCATCCGACTCTTGATTTTAGCTCAGGTCATGATCTCAGGGTTGTGAGATAGAGCCCTGGATCAGGCTTTGTGCTGGGCATGGAGCCTGCTTGAGATTCTCTCTCTCTCTCTCTCTCTCTCTCTCTCTCTCTCTATATATATATATATATATATATATATACATACTTTAGTTATAAAGTTAACAATTTAACTTTATACCTAAATTTAATGATTTTACTTTGTAACTAAAGGAACTAGAAGAAGGAGAAATTACACTCAAGTTGATTAAAGGACATAATAAAGATCAGAGCATAAATGAATGAAATAGAGACAAAAGAAATAGTAGAAAAGATCAATGAAACCAAAAACTGGTTATTTGAAATAATAAACAAAATTGATAAACCCTGGTGTGCCTAACTGGCTTAATCAGCGGATCATGCAACTCTTGATCTCAAGGTTGTAAGTCTGAAATGCACTCTGGGTGTAGAGATTACTTAAAAATAAAATCATTAAAAGATTGATAAACCCTTAGGCAACCTAATCAAGAATAAATGAGCACAAAAATAAATAACACTAAAAACAAGATAGGAAAAGTAATAGCCAACACCACAGGAATATGATGGATTTTAAGAGAATACTACAAAAATTATATGCCAATAAGTTGTGCAACATAGAAGAAATGGATAAATTCCTAGAAACATAGTATTTTCTGAAACAAAATCAGGATGAAAAAGAAAATCTGAAAAAACCTATTACCAGTAATAAAATTGAATTGATAATCAAAAACTCCAACAAACAGCAGTCCAGAACCAGATGCAATTGCAAGTGAATTCTACCAAATACTTTAAGAACAGTTAATATCCATTCTCCTCAAATTATTCCAAAAAAGGAGGGAAGAAAGCTTCAAAATTCATTCTAAAAGTCCTCCATTACCATGATACCAAACCAGACAATGACACCATAAAAAAAGAAAACTATAGAGTAATATCCTTGATAAACATAGATGCAAAACTCCTCAATAATACATTGAAGGGATGATTCATAGTATGCCTTCCTGGTTCAGTCAGTAGAGCATGTGACTCTTGATCTTGGGGTCATGAATTCAAGCCCCACGTTGAGCATGGAACATAGTTGTAAAGAAAGAAAGAAGGAAAGAAAAGGAAAGGAAAGGAAAGGGAAAGAAAGAAAGAAAGAAAGAAAGAAAGAAAGAAAGAAAAAGAAAGAAAGAAAAAAGAAAAAAAAGAAAGGATAATTTTCACTACAATCAAATGGAATTTATTCCAGGAATGCAAGAATAGTTAAATATCCATAAATCAGCATGATATACCAAATTAAGAAATTGAAAGATAAAAATAACATAATCATCTCAATAGATGCAGAAAAACCATTTTACAAAATTCAATATCCATTCACAATAAAGAAAAATCTCAATGGAATAGGTTGAGGGAACTTACCTCAACATAATAAGGACCATACAAGAAAAGTCACAGTTATCATCATACCCAATGGTGAAAAACAGATCTTTTTCTCTAAGTTCAGTAACAAGAACAAGATATCTACTCTTGCCACTTTTATTCAGCATAGTACTGGAAGTCTTAACAAAAAACAGATTTGAATATTAAATAAAAGGCATCTAACTTGTAAGGAAAACGTAAAACTTTTACTATTTGCAAATGACATAATACTATACAAAGAAATCCCTAAGCACCCCACAATAATATTTACAAATAATAAATGAATTCAGTAAATTTGCAAAATACAAAACTAGTGCACAGAAATTGGGTGCTGGGGCACCTGTGTGGCACAGTGGTTAAGCGTCTGCCTTCGGCTCAGGGCATGATCCCGGTGTTATGGGATCGAGCCCCACATCAAGCTCTTCCGCTATGAGCCTGCTTCTTCCTCTCCCACTCCCCCTGCTTGTGTTCCCTCTCTCGCTGGCTGTCTCTATCTCTGTCAAATAAATAAATAAAATCTTTAAAAAAAAAGAAATTGGGTGCTTTCCTATATACTACTAATGAAGTAGCAGAAACAGAAATTAAGAAAATATATACATTTACAATCATACAGAAAAAGAATAAAATAGCTAGGAATAAACTTAACCAAAAATGTGAAAGACCTGTGCTCTGAAACCTATGAAACAGTGATGAAAAAAAAATTACACAAACAAATAAAAAGATATTACACGTGTGATGAGCACTGGGAGCTATATATGAGTGATAAATCACTAAATTATACAACTGCAACTAATATTACACTGTATGTTAAGTAACTGGAACTTAAATAAAAACTTGAAACTCCAGGGGCACCTGGGTGGCTCAGTCAGGTAAGTGGCTAACTCTTGATTTTAGCTCAGGTTATGATCTCACAGTCCTAGAATCTAGCCCTGCTTTGGGCTTCACACTCGGTGGGGAGTTTGCTGGAGAATTCTCTCTCTTCCTCTCCCTCTGTCCCTCCTCCTGCTCATTTTCTCACTTTCTCCGTCCCTCTTATCTCTCTAAAATAAATAAATGTATCTTTAAAAAAAACCTTAAAAGAAAACAAATAAACAAAAAAAGATATTCCATGCTCATGGATTGAAATGATTAGTATTGTTAAAATGTCCATACTACCAAAAGCAATTTACAGATTCAATGCATTCCCTATTAAAATACCAACAGTAATTTTGGCAGACTAGAAGAAATTATACTAAAATTTGAATAGAAACACAAAAGACCCCAAATAGTAAAAAAAACAAAAAAACAAAAAAAAACACAACATTTGAGAAAGAACAAAGCTGAAGGGATCACAATTCCAGATTTCAAGATACATCATAAAGTTGGAATAATCAATAGGAGGGAACTGCCACAAAAATTGATACAAAGATCAATGGAAGAGAGTAGGGACCACAGAAATAAACCTACATATATATGTTCAACTAATCTATGACAAAAAAGACAAGGATATACAACAGGGAACGGCATTTTCTTCAACAAAGACTGCTGGGAAAATTGGACAGCTACTGGACCACTTTCTTACACCATACACAAACATCGACTAAAAGTAGATTAAAGACATAAATGTGAGACCTGAAATCATAAAATTCCTAGAAAAAAACACAGGAAGTAATCTTTTGAACATCAAGTTTAGCAACATTTTTCTTAGGTATGTCTCCTAAGGCAATGGAAACAAAAGTAAACATTTGGAAATACACCAAAATGAAAATCTTTTGCACAGCAAAGAAAAGCATTAACAAAATGAAAATAAAACCTACAGAATGAAAGTAAATATTTGCAAATGATATATCTTAAAAGGGATTTGTATCCAAAATATATAAAAAACCTAGACGATTCAGCACCAAAATATATAAAAATAATAAATAATTTAATTTAAAAAATAGGCAGAGGACTTGAATAGACCTTTTCCCAAGGAAGACCCAGATGACAAAGAGACCCATAAAGAATGCTTAAAATTACTAATCATCGAGAAAATGCACACCAAAACCACAAAAACCTATTACTTTACATCTGTCAGAATGGCTAGAATCAGAAAGATAAGAACAAATGTTGGGAAAGATATGTAGAAACAGGAGCTCTCACACATGGAAAACAGCCTAGAAGTTCCTCACAAAGTTAAAAACATAAATACCATATTGTTGAGTAATTCCAGTATTGGGTACTTAACAAAGAAGATGAAAGCACTAATTTGAAAATACATATGCACCGCTATGTTTATTGCAACATTATTAATAATTTCCAAGATATGGAAGCAACCCAAGAGTCCATTAATAGCTGAATGGCTAAAGAAGATGTAGTATTTATAATGGAATATTACTCAGCCATAAAAAGAATGAGATCTTGCAATTTGTGACAACATGGATAGACCTGGAGAGTACTATATTAAATGAGATAAGTCAGGTAGGGAATTATAATTATGACTTCACTTATATGTGCAACATTAAAAAAAACCCAAATGAATAAACAAAGAAAAAGGAGAATCAGACCTATAAATATAGAGAAGAAAGTATTGGTTATCAGAGGGCAGGGTTTGGTGGGATGGGAAAAATGAATGAAAGAAAGTGGGAGATACAGGTATCCATTTATGGAATGAATAAGTCACAGAAATAAAAGATACTGCATAAGAAATATGATCAATAGTATTGTAATATTGTTGCATGGTGGCAGATCGTAGTTACACTTGTGGTGAACATAGCATAATTTATAGAGTTGTTGAATTATTATGTTGTATACTTGAATATAATGTAACATAATGTGTCAACTATCTCCTACAAATAAAAGGATATTAATGATCTTGAGGCAACACATTCCTTATTTCAGTGAACTATTTATTTACAGTATTAAAGATATAAAGAAATAAAAAGAGTATTTGGAAAAGATCAGAATAAAAATAAATAAAATAGAGAGTAGAAAATTAATAGAAAAAATAAAGAAATCAAGAATTTTTTTCTTCTTCTTTTTGGAAAGATATACAAAATTTACAAAACTTTAGCTAGACCAACTAAGAAAGAGAGAAGATTAAAATTAATAAAATCAGAAATGAAGGAAGAAACATTACAGTTGATGCTACAGATATAAAAAAGGATAAAAGACCACTGTGAACAATTTTATGTCAAAAACTGTATAAGCTAGAAGAAATGGTTAGATTTGTAGATATATACTACCTACCAAGACTGAAAACTGAAGGCATAGATAATCTGAATAGACCAATAATGAGTAAAGAGTTTGAGTTGATAATAAAAATCCTCTCCGGCTTCATAGGGGAGGGAGGGTGGGGGAATAGGATAGGCTGCTGATGGGTAGTAAGGAGGGCATGTATTGCATGGTGCACTGGGTATTATATGCAACTAATGAATCATCGAACTTTACATCAAAAACCAGGGATGTACTGTATGGTGACTAACATAATAAAATAAAAAAAAATATTATTATAAAAAAAAACCTCTTAGAAATAAAATCCTAGGAACAGATGCCTTCACTATTGAATATTACCTAACATTTAATAATGGATTATTCTAAATCTCTTCCAAAAAATTGAAGAAGAGGGAATACTTTCAAGCTCATTTTATGAGTCCAACATTACCCTGATAACAAAGTAACAGAAAGATGCTATGAGGAAAGAAAATTACAGCCAAATAACCCTAGGGAACAAAGCTGGAAAATCCCTTAACAAAATCAGTAAACCAAATTCGAAAGCACATTAAAAGGATCATACACCACAATGAAGGAAGATTTACCCTAGGATAAAAGAATGCCAATAGGTGCCAAATGAATAAATATGATACAGGCAATGAAATAATGAAGGATAAAAATCACATTATTTTTTAATAGATGCAAAAATCTAATGAGATTAAACATCCTTTCAGGACAAAATGTTCAATAAGCCAAATATAGAAGGAATTTACTTCAATATAACAAAGGTTATATATAAAATGCCCACAGCTAGCAACATACTCAAAAGAAAAAAAATTTTTTTGAAAGGTTTTTCTTTAAGATCAAGAACTAAATGAAGATGCCCATATGGCATAACCCTAAATTTCTTTGGATAGTAAAAACCTTGAATTGCTTTGTATAGTATGGACATTTTAACACTGTTATTTTTTCCAACCCATGAGCATGGAATAAATTTCAGTTTGTGTCATGTTCAATTTCTTTCAACAATGTTTCCTAGTTTTCAGAGTATAGGTCTTTCACCTCCTTTGTTAATGTTATTCCTAGGTATTTTATAATTTTTGGAGCAATTGTAAATGAAATTGTTTTCTTAATTTCTGTTTCTGCTACTTTCTTATTAGTGGATAGAAACACAAGTGATTTCTGGGTATTAATATTATATCCTGCAACTTTATTGAATTTATTTATTATTTCTAATAGTTTTTTGGTGAGGTCTTTAGGGTCTTCTATGTATAGTATCATGTCATCTGCAATTAGTAACAGTTTAACTTCTGCCATACCGTTTTGGATACTTAATTTATTTAGTTTTGTGTGATTGCTGCAGCTAGGACTTTCAGGACTACATTGAGTAGTAAAGTGGCAAGACTAAACATCCTTATTTTGTTTTTGTTCTTGAGAGGAAATCTCTTATTTTTTTCCCCATTGAGTTGATGTTAGCTGTGGTTTTTCATATATGGCCTTTATTATGTTGAGTTATGTTCTCCCTAAACCCACTTTGAGATTTTTTATGATGAATGGTTGTTGAATTTTGTCAAATGATTTTTTGAAATGATTGAGATGATCATATAATTTGTATACTTTATTTTGTTACCATGGTTTATCACCTTGATTTATTTGTAAATGTTGAATTATTCTTGCATTCCTGAAATAAGTTCCACTTGATCACAGTGAATGATACTTTTAATTATTTTTGAAGGTCATTTGAAAATATATGAACCCCAGTGTTGATTTCAACATTATTTACAACAGCCAAGATATGCAAGCAGCCAAAGTGTCCATCATTAGATGAAAGGATAATGTAGATGTGATATATATATATATATATATATATATATACACACATATATGATTTAAAACAGTACTATATATATATATATATATATATATATATATATACACACATACATACAATGGACTGTTCTGCAGCTATAAAAAAGGATGAAACCTTGCCATTTGCAACAATATTAATGGGCCTAGAGGGTATCATTCTAACTGAAAAAGTGAGAGAAAAACAAATACCACATGATTTTTTTCAAATTATTATTTAAATTCTAGTTAATATAGTATAATATTGTTTTCAGGAGTAGAATTTAGTGATACAACACTTAGATTTAACACTCAGTGCTCAACAGGAAAAATGCTCTCCTTAATATCCATCACCCATTTAACCCATCCCCCACCCACCTCCCTCCATCAACCCTCAGTTTGTTCTCCATCATAAAGATTCTCTTATGGATTGTTTCCCTCTCTATTTTCCTTCCCTTCCCCTATGACACCTGTTTTGTTTCTTAAATTCCACATATGAGTGAAATCATAAGGTATTTGTCTTTCTCTGCCTGACTTATTTTGCTTAACATAATACACTCTAGGTTCATCCTTGTCATTGCATATATATATATACTACATTTTCTTTATCCATTCATCAGTTGATAGACTGATAGACATTCAGGCTCTCTCTATAGTTTGACTATTATTGATAATGCTGCTATAAACTTTGGAGTACATGTACCCCTTCAAATCTGTATTTTTATATTCTTTGGGTAAATACCTAATAGTGCAATTGTTGCAGCATAGGGTAGTTCTATTTTGAACTTTTTGAGGAACCTCCATACTGTTTTCCAGAGTGGCTGCACCACATTTCATTCCCAGCAACAGTGCAAGAGTGTTCCCCCTTCTTCACATCCTCACCAACACTTGTTGTTCCCTGTGCTGTTAATTTTAGCCATAACAAATACCATATGATTTTACTTACAGATAAAATATTTGTAATTTTTTTACCTGACAAGGGGTTAATTTCCAAAATATAGGGGTACCTGGATGGATCAGTTGGTTAACATCTGCCTTCAGCTCAGGTCATGATTCTGGGGTCTTGGGATGGAGCCCCACTTTGGGTTCTCTGCTTAGTGGGAGTCTGCTTCTTCCTCTCACTCTCTCTTACTCTCTCTCTCACTCTCCAATAAATAAATATTTTTAAAAATTCCAAAATATATAAGGAAATCTGAAAACTCAATAGCAGAAAAACAAATAACCTGATTAAAAATGGGCAATGGACCTGATCAAACATTTTTCCAAAGAAGACATACAAATGGTTAAATTACATGAAAGGAGCTCAGCATCATTAATTATCAGGAAAATGCAAATCAAAACAACAATGTGAGTATTACACTTTTCCAACTAAGACATACAAATGGCTAAAAGACACAATGAAAAAATGTTCAAAATCATTAGCCAGCAGGGAAATTCAAATCAAAACCACACTGAGATACCACCTTACGCCAGTTAGAATGGCAAAAATTGACAAGGCAAGAAACAACAATTGTTGGAGAGGATGTGGAGAAAGGGGATCCCTCCTACATTGTTGGTGGGAATGCAAGTTGGTACAGCCACTCTGGAAAACAGTGTGGAGGTCCCTTACAAAGTTAAAAATTGAGCTACCATATGATCCAGCCATTGCACTACTGGGTGTTTACCCCAAAGATACAGACATAGTGAAGAGAAGGGCCATATGCACCCCAATGTTCATAGCAGCATTGTCCACAATAGCTAAATCGTGGAAGGAGCCAAGATGTCCTTCAACAGACGACTGGATTAAGAAGTTTTGGTCCATATATACAATGGAATATTACTCAGCTATCAGAAAGAACGAGCTCTCAACATTTGCTGCAACATGGATGGCACTGGAAGAGATAAGTGAAATAAGTCAATCAGAGAAAGACAATTATCATATGGTTTCTCTCATCTATGGAACATAAGAACTAGGAAGATTGGTAGGAGAATAAAGGGATAAAGAAAGGGGGGTAATTGGAAGGCGGAATGAAGCATGAGAGACTATGGACACTGAGAAACAAACTGTGGGCTTCAGAAGGGAGGGGGGTAAGGGAATGGGATAGGCTGGTGATGGGTAGTAAGGAGGGCACGTATTGCATGGTGCACTGGGTGTTATACGCAACTAATGAATCATGGAACTTTACATCAAAAACCAGGGATGTACTGTGTGGTGACTAACATAATAATATAAAAAATACTTAAAAAAACCAATGAGAGCATTATGCTAAGTGAAATAAGTCAGTCAGAGAAAGACAAAATACCATGATTTCACTTATATGTGGAATTTAGGAAACCAAAAAAAAAAAAAAAAGGAAGGAAAAAAAAGAGAGAGAGAGGCATACCAAGAAACAGATTTTGACTATAGAGAACAAAATGATTACCAGAGGGGAAGTGGGTGGGGTGTAGGTTAAATGGAGATTAAGGGTACCTTCGTAATGAGCATTTGACATTGTATGGAAGTGTTGAATCACCATATTTTACACCTGAAGCTAATGAGAAATCACCTAACACCTGTTAGGATGACAACAAACAAACAAACAATAATGAGTTATTTTGATTTCAGCCACACACCTGACAAAATCTCCTATAAGATTTTGAATGGGCAGGATGTTGAAATTTGGATAAGATGGGGATATCACTTGGTAATTTTACAGAATCTAAAAGGTTTATCCGAACACTGTAACAGTACAAGTTCTATGTCAATTTACAAAGATTAAGCTAACTCATGTACTGTTTAATATTTTTTATCAAAGATGAATGATGATGAATGAAGACATGGAATGAATGTGTATCAATTTTGTGGAAGGCCCCAAGTTAATGCCATCAAATAAAGGACCTTGGTTTTTATATCATCTGGAATGCTATAACAAACAATGCTAAATTTAAGAGATGTAAATTTCAACTCCTGAATTTAGGTTCAATATTCACTTGTCCAAATTTAGGGAGAAGAGAAATTGACAGGATAGAGCAAACATCTTTGAATGGTTCTCAAAAATGTTAGAGGATGACTTTATCATGTAGGCAAAATCTCAGAATATCACCATAAATAAATTAAACTGTAGTATGGTTGAGTTTAAAAGAACTTTACAGAACATGTTTAACCTCTTCTTTTATAGGTAATGAAACAAGCCCAGAGAGGAGGCAAAAATTACTTGAAGTCACAATGTGTACAAAAAGGGATTTGGGAATAAAATTCAGATATTGTAATTCCTAGAGCATTTCTCCCCTTCCCCACCCCCATTTAAATTCATTTTTGTACCTTGAGATGAGTAGTTTTAAGTCTTTTGTGTATTCTTCCAGAGCATTTTATGTATGTATTGATATATAGTACTTATATCAAACAGGATCTACAATTAGGGTCATATTTTATGTATTATTCTGTGACATGACTTGTTAACTAAACCATATATATTAAAGCTGTTTTTATTTTTTTAATTTTTTTATTTTTTTAATGATTTTTTTATTATATTATGTTAATCACAATACAGTACATCCCCGGATTGTGATGTAAAGTTCAATGCTTCATTAGTTGCGTATAACACCCAGTGCACCATGCAATACGTGCCCTCCTTACTACGCATCACCAGACTATCCCATTCCCCCACCCCCTCCCCTCTGAGGCCCTCAGTTTGTTTCTCATAGTCCATAGTCTCTCATGTTTCATTCCCCCTTCTGATTACCCCCCTTTTCTTTATCCCTTTCTTCCCCTACCGATCATCCTAGTTCTTATGTTCCATAGATGAGAGAAATCATATGATAATTGTCTTTCTCTGCTTGACTTATTTCACTTAGCATTATCTCCTCCAGTGCCGTCCATGTTGCAGCAAATGTTGAGAATTCGTTCTTTCTGATAGCTGAGTAATATTCCATTGTATATATGGACCACAGCTTCTTAATCCAGTCATCTGTTGAAGGGCATCTCGGCTCCTTCCACGATTTAGCTATTGTGGACAATGCAGCTATGAACATTGGGGTGCATATGGCCCTTCTGTTAAAGCTGTTTTTGAACAGTACATGCATAAATCTGTTTTATTCTGCATACTAATCCCAAGAATGGCTGTATTCTGTTATTTCATTTTAAAAAAAATCTTCCCTTGTAAATAAACTATCAGAGCTCTTTCTATTGTACTGATCTGCTCTTCTAACGTTCTTATTTTTGGACTCCACTTAGTCCTTAGCTGCCAATAGTAGTTTCTGCATTGCTATGACTTGGAGGACTTATAGGCAGCTCTATAGGATAGTGTGCCTGAAAATGTAGTGAGGTCCTCCATCACTGGAGGTATTCAAAATTTTGGACAACCACTGAGCAAGAATACTTAAGAGTGAACCATGCACAACTCCATAGGCTGATCTCAAACATAGTCTTATCACACTTGTTAATTTTCTGTTTTCTTGTCTATCTACACTGCTAAATTATGTTCTTTTTAAGAGTAGGGACCCAGGGGTATCTGGGTGGCTCAGTTGGTTTAGCGTCTATCTTCAGCTTGGATCATGATCCCAGAGTCCTTGGATCAAGCCCGTGCAGTGCTCCCTGCTTAGTAGAGAGCCTGTTTCTCTTTTCCCTCTGCCCCTCCCCCTTTCACTCTCTCACTCTCTCTCTTGCTCTCTATCTCAAATAAATAAATGAAATCTTAAAAAAAAAAAGAGTAGGGACCCAGTCTTAGTCAATGTTGTATCTCCAGCACTCAGCATGGTGTCTGACATTGAGTCAATGCTCCATACATGTTTGTAAGTAAATTATTCATGTAATACTAAGATTTTTATTATTTTATCTGCTTATATCCTAGAAAGAAGCCAGTTCTATAGACATTAGAATTCCCTACCTCCTTCAAGTACCATGAATGTATGACTGCACATCTACAGAATTTTACCAGTCTGCTCCTTTGGGGATGGAAAGTAAAGGAATGGCCATGTTGTATATCCTGGAAATAGGGTGCAGCTCTCTAGCCCATGTTTTGAGTCTCTGAGCACTTTGCTGTGGATTCCGTCTGGACCTGAAGGCTCTATATTTATCCCAGTCATATTTTCCACTTCCTTCTTCTGAGTCATGGCCCTCAGAGGAGCTCAGTGGCCATCTGAAACCACCATCCATGTCCCCCAACATGTCACATTTCAACTGAGTGTACTCAGAGGATGAAGGAGGATAACTAGCCAAGGAGTTAAAAGACTGAATCAGGGGATTAATGCTGTCACTGACTCACCATATAACTCCCAACAATTTTTTTTCTTTCTCTCCTGTGGCCTCAGTTTCCATTTTGTACAATCAAGTGGTTGGGCTAGATCAGTGTTTTTGGACATTTGGACATTTTTGAAATAATGGATGATTTTATTCAAACCAAAGTTTACACTAAAACAACTATATGATTGAAATTAATGGAATGACATAATACATATTTTATAAATTAAAATGTGAGGTTCGTATATAAATTTAATAATGAAGACAGATTTTTTGGGTGATCACAAACATTTAAAATCAGGATTTATAGATAACGATTGTATATTAGCTTACATAACTAATTTATTTCTGCATTTTGTCTTGGTAAACTATCCAGTAGACACATGTTATGTGTCAGGCACTGTACTAGATTTTGGGAATATAGTGGAAAGCAAAACATACATGGCCTTTGTGCACACTGTTTACTATCTAGTATAGAAGGCAATCTTACTTTTTTTGTTGTTTAAAGGGTAGAATTAATGGTGTAGCCTTATCACAAGTAATAATAACATTAATAAATAAAAAGGAAGGGGAAAAACTTTGGGAAGTAATGGATATGTTTATGGCATTGATTGTGGTGCTGGCTTAAAAGATGTATAGCCCAACTCACCAAGTTGTATACATTAAATATGAACAGCTTTTTGTATGTCAAGCATATCTAAATAAGTGATTCTTTAAAGTACTCAAATGTTGATTAAATGTAAAAAAGATTAGATATAGTAATTTGTATAGATCTGAGCATATTCGGTTAAAAACAAAACAAAATTAAAAAGAAAACCCTTCGGTTTCCTGTTAACAATTGTAGGTACTCATCTTATGCAATAAATAAACATTAAACCTTCACAACAGGAAATCATGCACATTAAATCTGTTTCCAATTGTTTAAAAAAACAAAACAAGGAAACTGGGAAATGACATGAGCTAAGATTTGAATAACAAAAGGCATCCATAAAAGAGCCAAAGAAAGAGCATTACAAGAGAGAGGAGAATGTGACTGAAACTCAGAAAGTGAGGTGCTAGGGGACTGAGATGAAGAAGGAGAGCTAGACAGGAGCCAGGGCTGGGAGCAGAATAAGGATTTTACTATCTGCCTTAGGGCCTTTGCACTTACTGTTCTCTCTGCCTGTAATGCCCTGCCCACAAATACCTGCACCCTTACTCTTTATCTTAAGATATGCTCAAATGTCACTTTTTTAGTGAGGACTTTCTTGTCCCATTCTATTTATAATTGAAACAATATTTTTGCTTAGCAGTTCCAACTTTCCCCTACTTTATTTTTTATAGTATTTATCACCATCTGGCATACTGTATATTTTACTTACTTATTTTCTTACTTTCTGTCTTCTTGTACTACAACATAAAATCCCTAAGGGCCATAATTTTGGGTTGTTCAATTCAATTCTGTAGATCCAGTCTCTAAGTGCCTAACATAATGTATATCTGTGGTAAAAAAAATAATTCTGAAATGGCCATCCGAGATTCCTGGACCTTGGTGTGCAGTTATTCAATAAAACACTAATCTAGGTGCTGCTATGAAAAGATTTTATAGACGTAATTATAGTCCCAAATCAGCTTACATTAAGGTAAGGAAATTACCCAGGTAGGCTTGACATAAGCCTTTAAGAGAAGACTTCTTCAACTGGTAGTAGATGATAAAGTGAAAGACTCAAAGCACAAGAAGTAGTTAATGTGCTGTTGCTGGCATAAAGTGAAGGGTGCTGAGAATGGCCCCTGGATGACGTGTAGGAGGGAATCAGTCTTACAATAGACCTATTAACTACAAGGAACTGAATTCCTCCAACAATGAGAATGAGCTTAGAGGGATATTTTCCCCCAGAACTTCCAGATAAGAGCTTATCCCAGCTGTAGCTTTCATTTCAGTATTATGATATTCTGAGAAGAGAACCCAATTTCTTTAATAAGTGTTCAAAATGAATGAAAAACCCAAATGTGGGACAGGAATCCATCAAAATCCTAGAGGAGAACACAGGCAGCAACCTCTTCGATCTCAGCCACAGCAACTTCTTGCTAGACACATCTCTAAAGTCAAAGGAAACAAAAACAAAAATGAAATGTTGGAACTTAATCAAGATAAAAAGCTTTTGCACAGCAAAGGAAACTAAAAGGCAAACTATGGAATGGGAGAAGATATTCACAAATGGCATATCAGATAATGGACTACTATCCAAAATCTGTTAAAAAATTATCAAACTCAACACCCAAAACACAAAAAATCCAGTCAAGAAATGAGCAGAAGACATGAACAGACATTTCTCCAAAGAAGACATACAAATGGCCAACAGACACATGAAAAAATGCTCAACATCACTCAGCATTAGGGAAATCCAAATCAAAACCACAATGAGATACCACCTCACACCCCTCAGAATGGCTAAAATTAACAAGACAGGACACAACAGATATTGACAAGGATGTGGAGAAAGGGGAACCCTCTAACACTGCAAGTGGGAATGCAAACTGGTACAGCCACTCTTGAAAACAATATGGAGGTTCCTCAAAAAGTTAAAAGTAGAGCTACTCTAAGACCCAGCAATTGCACTAGTAGGTATTTATCCAAAAGATACAGACATAGTGATTTGAATGGGCATCTGCACCCCAATGTTTACAGCAGCAATGTCCACAATAGCCAAACTTTGGAAAGAGCCCAGTTGTCCATTGACAGATGAATGAATAAAGAAAATGGTACACATATCCAGTGGAATATTACTCAGCCATCAAAAAGAATGAAATCTTGTCATTTGCAATGATGAAGATGGGACTAGTGGGTATTATGCTAAGCAAAATAAGTCAGTAAAAGAAAGAAAAATATCATATTATTTCATTCATATGTGGAATTTAAAAAGCAAACAGATGAAACATAGGGGAAGGGAAGGAAAAATAGAACAAGAGGAAAACAGAGAGGGAGGCAAACCATAAGAGACTCTTAACTATAGGAAACAAACTGAGGGTTAATGGAGGGGAGGTGGGTGGGCAGGTGGGGTAATTGGGTGATGAGTATTAGGGAGGGCAATTGATGTAATCAGCACTGGGTGCTATATACAACTGATGAATCACTAAATTTCATTCCTGAAACTAATATTACATTATATGTTAATTAAATTGAATTTAAATTAAAAAAATATTTAAAAAAAGAAGATAACTGATCTACACTGTGACCAAACTTCTAATCTAAAGAACTGTGAGTTAAGAAATGAACATGGTTTTAGGTCTTTATGTTTGTTATAATTTATTCCATAGAAATAGAAAACTAATAAAGCATTCAGTAAATTTTTGTATAAGAAATAATGAAGGGCACCTGGGTGGTTCAGTCAGTTAAGCATTCAACTCTTGATCTCAGCTCAGTTCTTGATATCAGGGTTGTGAGCTCAGGCCCCATGCTGGGCTCTATGCTAGCCATGTAGCCTACCAACAGAAGAAGGAGAAGGAGAAGGAGAAGGAGAAGGAGAAGAAAGAAGAAGAAGAAGAAGGAGAAGGAGAAGGAGAAGGAGAAAGAAGAAGAAGAAGAAGAAAAGAAAGAAGAAGCGGAGGAGGAGGAGGAAGAGGAGGAAGAAGAGGATGAAGAGGAAGGAGGAGAAGGAGAATGAATGAATTTATCCTGAGGGTAATGGGAAATCACTGAAGAGTTTAAGCAGGGGAGTAACATAAAAATATAGAAAGTTCACTTTGGTTAATGCGTGAAAAAGAGATTACGACAAAGGCCAGAGAAGGGAAAATTTAATTTCCAGCATGGCTCTTGGAATAGAACTGCCAGCCCTATATCTCCACCACCATTTTCTAGAAGTAAGATCACCCGTGAGCATAGTTTAGCCTCTATACTTTAGCTCTTTGCTTGAAAAATACAGCAACAGTTATGTTCATTCAAAATATATTTATTGAACACTTACTCTGCTCCAATCACTGTACTAGACAACCAAAACAAAGGTTTCATCCCTCATGAAACTTCCATTCTAGTGAGGTAGACTGGCAATAACAAAGAGATATAAACTTTAGTAATATGAAAGCAGTCCAAGTAGAGGACCAGTTAGTGCATAGGCCCTAAAAAATGCATGAGCTTGATGGGATCAAAAGATGAAATAATTTAAAAAATCTATTGTCCTTGGCATATAAAGAGTGTGAGGGAGAGTGGTATGAGATGAAGCTGGAGGTGTTTTCAAGATTCAGGTTATATACAGTCTTGATGGTTATGATAAAAGTTGAGGCAGGAGGTTGTATTCAATGCAAAAATATAGATTTATGGAAGATCACTATGCATTTGAGCTGTGGAAAAAAGTCTGTTGTATCTGGAACATAGAGGAGAAAGCCAAAGATGAAATGCACATACTTCTCTGTTTTTCTTATGATGAGCATAAATGCTCTGATAAGAAGATAACTTCCTTGCTTGGTAAAATGTTTCTCCCAGGGAAGGTGCAGTGTCACAGAGGCATCCTGAAAAGTTCATAGTTTGGAGGAAGTATCATGAGAAGTCTGAAAGATAAAGACCATCTAGAATAAGAGTTTATTGCCTGAGAGTATTGTTCAGGACCTCAGGAGTTCTGGAATTAGAAGATTCTTCTCCTTGAAAGCCACAATAGCAATCTGGGGGAGAATTGAGGAAAATCTTGGAAAAAATGGGAGACAAGGTACCAGAAGATTTCTGCACACCAATATTCTTAAGAAAGCTAGGATTATATCAACAGGTTTTGCAGTAAAAATTCTAGTCAGGGCTATTTTCCCAGAGGCCAAGTTGGAGGACTTGAAAATTTTGTCTTCTACAGTGTAACTCAGGCTTCTTATAAAAAGGTAGTCTCCCAATCATGTCTTCTACTTTCAACTGTGTTTTACTTTCCTGCAAGATTGCACATTAGGGACTATATATTGTTCATCTCTAGGCCTCTTTCTTCACTTCATTCTCTGTCCCCTTCTCTGATTTCCCCTTATATTAGTGTTGAAACCATAATCCTAGGTAATAAGCTTGAGAAACGCTTTCTTCTCATAAAGACTCCTGGGAAAAAATAAGAATCCCAAATTCTCTGGCCTTTATCCCCACCTAAGAAAATGTCTCCAGATCCTTTGAAACCTTGACACAATTTTCAGTAACTCTCCCCATTAGGGTGGATGCTTAAATTCATCCTTGAGAGTGAAGATGGGAAGTGCGCAGAAAGCAAGGCAACAGAAACTGGCAGCAGACTAGAGACCACAGTGAAGAGAGATCAAGAAAAGACCAGGGCATGGTATAGTAATGGTCTGGAGTGACGTGGCTAGTGAGGTAATCAGGAGCAAAATGACCAGTGCATACCATTACAAAATGTATTCATTCTTAAGCGAATACCAGAAATAACCTGGGGAGGAGAATCTGTTAAGACATGTGACTTCCTGTGCTAATTTATATAAAGGCCATTTGAGCTTTAAAGGAAAGTGAAACTGCTGAAGAAGACCAAAGAAGTTGAGTCCATTGAAATCATGTCTCCATTACCTCCTGACAGAAATTCATGAGGTAGGTTAGGAAATGTGTTCAGGGCATTCACTAACTTGCCTAAGAACACAAGCTGTGTGGCACAGAAGATGAGGTTGGGATTTGAACCCAGGACCTGCCCCGGCTCCAAAACACAATTTCATTGCTGTATTATATCACAATAAAATAGCTACTGATAAATATAAAAGATCTAAGATGTGACAGGGGACTATAGGCCAATGCGGGAACTGATTATTGTCTTGGATCCTGAAGGAGCAGCAACTTCTTCTTGCCACCATCTGGAGGGAGTTGGCTCATTTTTCACACTAGTTACCATGTGATTTCTATCCCCCTGCCATCTAAGTATCAAATCGTTGTCCTGAAGGGCTCATATTGAACTTATTCTAGATTCAGTTGTATTGAAAAATAAAACAAGGCCACAATAAAAACAACTAGACTCTTTGAAAGGTAATAGTAAGAAGAGATCCAGTTTTGCTTCAGGATGAAACTTCAGAATATGGAAACTTTTCTCACTCCACCCTACCCAACCCCAATACTGGCCCCAACTGAAGATAATTTTTTATTTACAAGGAAAGGGAAAAGAAACTCAGAAAATTTCTTTAAGAGTCAAAGTCTGACTGGATCTAGCACCTTCTAAAGGACATCTTAAATGATTTAAATGCAAATAAATTGAACAGCACATGGACTGCATTTTCTTTAAAATACATATTCATGCCTCCCCAACTCAACCACAGAGAAAAGGACTAAGGGCAAAATAAAGCATGGCTAACATTAAACCCAAAACATTTGGAAAAATAGGTCAAGATGTTCCACAAACACCAGAGCTGGCCTGAGGTGTCTGTCCCTTATTAATTTATTGTAATTCTTATTAATAATAGTAACATTTTTTCTGTGGACTTTCCACCTTGGAAGACTTGAAGCCATTTATGAGAAACCTCTATGCTCTTTTTTTTTTAAGCATGGGTTCCTCCATCCCCTAGGCTCCAAGACAGTTTTTCTGATTGTTTCAAGATTCTGCCTATCCACCATCCATTTGCAACACAGCTGAAATTCCATAGACTCCTTTGAGGATTAAAGAAAGTCTTGGGTCCCTCAAGCATGGGCAGAACTCTGTTAGGGGTGAGTTCTGAAGCAGGAGTATTACAATCCTCTCTTTAAGATTCTGGACTGCCAAATATTTTATTCCTTGTCAAAAGGCAAGAATACATAGTTTTGGGTTTTTTGTTTGTTTGTTTGTTTGTTTTAGTATCTGTTTCCTACCACTAGTATATAAGTCCAGCAGAGAAGGAAAGCACTTGTCTTATTTAGGGCTCTATCTCCAGTTCCCAGAGCACTACCTGACACAGTCATAATTTTTATTTTATACCTATTATAATAAATATTGGCTCCACTTCTGCATATAAGGAGCTTGAAATTAGCAACTTGATCCTAACAAGTAAAAAGCTAAACAGAATGAAAAATCAAAAACGTTTTTGTGGTCAATAAGAGACAGGAGGCATAGTGCTGCCACCAAGGTTGGAGAGACAAACAGGAGAATACAGAGTCATGGTTTATGAAAGCAGAGTCACACAAACAATACTCATAGCAAACATTGCCAACACAAGAACACTTGAACTGTAATTGATGAATTGCTTGAGCCTTATGTGAATAACTCTTATAGTTAAAAACTTCTGAGGGAGCCAGTCATGGGAGAGGGACCACAATTTTGTGAAATTTATTTCTAAAAACTCAACTGTGTTCTCAGTAAACATTGGAGAAAAAAATCCCCGAATAGAACAAGAATTGAAACCCCAGAAATAAACCCCCACCCACATGGTCAAATGACATTTGAGAAGGGAGCCAAGAATACTCAATGGGAAAAGGATAGTCTCTTCAATAATGGTGCTTGGAAAACAATAGGCTCATTGAAAAAATATCTAACCTTTTCTTATACCACTCTCAAAAATTAACTTGAAATAGATTTAGAACTTAAACATAAAACTTAAAACCACAAAACTTCTAGAAGAAAACATAGGGTAAAGCTCCTTGACGTTGATCTTGGCAATACTTTTTAAGTTGTGATACCAAAAGCATAAGCAACAAAAGAAAAAATCAACAAGTGAGACTACATCAAACTAAAAAGTTTCTGCATAACAAAAGAAGCAATCAACAAAATGAAAAGTCATCCTATGGAATGAGAGGGAAAGATGCAAATCACATATCTGCAAAGGGATTAATACCCAAAATATATAAGTAACTCATACAACTCAGTAGCAAAATCTCAAGCAACCTGATTTAAACAATGGTCAGAAGACTTGAATATCCAAAAAGGACACACAAATGGCCAACAAGTGTATGAAAATATGCTCAACATCACTAATCAGGGGAATGAAAGTCAAAACCACAATGATATATCATCTCACACCTGTTAGAATGGCTGTTATAAAAAAATACAAGAGACAAGTGTTGGTGAAAATGTGGAACGAAGGAAATCCTTGTGGGTTGTTGGTGGAAATGTAAATGGGTATAGCCACTATGGAAAACAGTGTGGTAGTTTCTCAAAAATTTAAAAAGAGATCTCATATAATCCAACAATCCCAATTCTGGGTATAAATCCAAAGATGAAATCACCAGCTCTAAGAACTATCTGCACTCCTGTGTTCATTGAAGAATTATTCACAATACCCAAGATGGAAACAACCAAGTGTCCATTGATGATGGAGGAATGGACAAATAAAATGTGAATATAAAGTCGTTTATCACATATATTGTATGTTGTATGTTTATCAAAATGTGAATATATATAGTGTTAAGTGAAATCACTCACAAAGAGGAGGACAAATAATATATGATCTCATTTATGTGTGGAACCTGAAAACATCTAACTCAAAAACAGGGAATAGGATTGAGGTTGCTAGCAGCTGAGGCATGGGGAAAATGGGAAGATGTTAGTCAAAGGGTGCAACTTTTATTATAAAATAAATAACTTCCAGGGATATAATGTATAGTGTGGTGACTTTAGTTAACAATATTGTATTGTATAATGTTGCTATGAAAGTAGATCTTTAATTTCATCATAACAGCAACAATATGGTAATTATGTGAGGTAAAAATGTGTTAACAAAACTTATTGTGGTAAACATTTCACAATCTATACATGTATCAAATCATTGCATTGTACACCTTAAATATACACAATGCTGTATGTCAGGTAAATCTCAATAAAGCTAGAAAAATAATTTCCTTATGTGTCCAGCAAATGAAGGGGAAAAGAAATGATTTTGAAATATACCACAGCACTTTTTTCTTAACAAGCCTCAGGAAAAATTGGTTAACCAAGCCTAACCTTGCTGGGGTAATATCAGAACCTAAATGACCAGGGAAAGGGAAATACCCAATTTCACTCAGCTCAACTCTTTCACACTCAAGAAGGGAAAAACAAAACAGAAAAACAATGCCACCCCACTCTAGGCATTCTGTACTACCTAAGGTGGGGGGGAGGTAAGAAAAGAAACTGAGAAGAATTCATGGAGTTCATAATCCAGAAGCATATGCTCACTAAAAGACTGAGATTGAATCATAGAATGCTTTCCCTCCTCTCACAGCTCACCATCACATTACTGAAAGGTCTATTTACATGGCACATTATGTCCAGCTATCAATAAAAAACAATCCAAGGCATACAAAAAGGCAGAAAAATCATAATTTCAAGATACAGAACAACTATTGAAAACCAGATATGGCAGGGTTGTGGTAACTGTCATACCAAGCATGTAAAGAAACTATAATTAATATGGTAAGGTCTATAATGCATCAAATAGTCAGTACAAAAGAACAGACAAGCAATATAATCAGAGAGATGAAAATCCTAAAAAGAACCAAAAAGAAATACCGGAAATCAAAAATACTGTAACAGAAAATTTTTAAAATGCCTTTAGTGAACACATTAATGGATTTGACATAGCTGAAGAAAGAATCTCTGACTTAGAGGATATACCAACAGAATCTTCCAAAACTGAAAAACAAGAGAACAAAGATTGAAAAAGAATGGAACAGAATATCCAAAGACTGTGGGGAAACTACAAGTGTAACATACACGTAATGGGAATACCATAAAGAGAAAAGAAAAAGGAACAGAAGAAATATTTAAAACAATAATGACTAAATATTTCTCTGAATTAATTTCAGACACCAAATCATAGATCAAAGAAGGTCAGAGACACAAGCTGTATACACTCCAAAAACTCTATAACTCAGCATATTTTCACACTGCAGATAGTCAAAGAAACAATGCTTAAAAAGCCAGAGGAGAAAAATAACTTACCTATAGAGGACAAGTGATGTGATGAGCACTGGGTGTTATACACAACTAATGAATCATTGAACACAACATCAAAAGCTATTGATGTCTGATATGTTGGCAAATTGAATTTAAATTAAAAGAGATAAGAATTACAGTATACCGAGAGCTGTAGAGTTAAGATGGTGGAGGAGTAGGGGACCCCTTTTTCAGCCGGCCCCCTGAGTTGAGCTGGATAAGTACCAGGCCAGAAGGAACATCCACGGGATCAGCCTGAGATGCAGGAAGATACATCTGGATCTCTACAAATGAACATCTCCAGCGCTGAGTATTGAGGTACGAAGCGGGGAGCCCTGAAACCACACACAGATATTGGAAGATAAACAGAAGGGGGAGGGAGCTGCCGTGTCAGGGCGCCGGGAAGCGGTAGCCACCTGCACGGGGGAGCGGAGGGACCTTGGACCCGAACGCTTGAGACAGCAGACTGAGAACTGAAGCTCCGGGAGCACGCGTGGGGCGGCTGGTGGCTGGCGGGCCACCTGCACCGGGGAGCGGGCGAACCGTGGACCTGCACCCTGGAAACAGCAGACTGAGACCGTGAGCCGGGAGCGTATGCCACCAAGCATCTCACAGAGCTCTGGAGCTCCGGTGGGCTCACTGGATCCAGGCTGAGACCGGGAGATCCAGGAGCGTGCACGGGGCAGCTGGCGGCTGGCAGCTGGAGGGTCACCTGCACGGGGGAGCAGGCGGACTCACGGTCAGCACCCGCGAGACAACAGGCTGAGACCGGGAGCTCCAGGAACCCGCGCGGGGCGGCTGGTGACTGGCGGCTGGTGGTGTTGGAAACACAAAAGACAGAGATGCGCCAGCCCTGGAAGTGAGGGCTCGGACGCCGGGTGTGGGGCGCACAGCCTGGGAAGCTGCAGGGTTGAGCAGCACCACCAGAAACTGAGTTAAAGTGGCCAGAACATCAGCGGGGAATGATCCGTGATCCCTCTGTTCTGAGACAGAGGCTGAATTTCGGCTTCTGCTGCTCTCTCAGAAGAGGCATAGCAAGCCACCAGGGAAAGCCGCCAGAGAACAAAACCCCTGAAATACCGGCTCACAGGGTGCCCATCCCCATCCCCCCTTGCAGGGGACACGGAGACTCTACCCAAACAGGGTTTTTTGAGTACCTAACGGCAGGCCCCTCCCCCAGAAGGCAGGATGAAAAATCAAGAAGCCCACAACCCGGAGTGCCTGAGTGGCACAGTCATTAAGCGCCTGTCTTCGGATTAGGGTGTGATCACAAGGTTCTGGAAAGGAGTCCCTCATTGGGCTTCTCCACCGGGAGCCTGCTTCATCCTCTCCCACTCCCCTGCTTGGGTTCCCTTTCTTGCTGACTGTCTGTCTCTCTCTCTCAAATAAATAAATAAAATCTAGTTAAAAATTGCCCACATCCCTAAGATCTCTATAAAACAAGGGCACACGGCCTGGGTCCCAGTCAATAACTTGGGCTCTGGACAACCCCACAATCTCTCCTCATCAGAGTGACGAGAAGGAGAAGTCCCCCCCCAGCAAAGAAAAGATACTGAGTCTGTGGCCGCTGCCACAGAATTAATACATATGGATGGATCCCAATTATCATAAATGGAATTCAGAGCAACAATGGTCAAGATGATGAGTAGACTTGAAAAAAGTATTAACGAAAATGTTACTGAGACTATAGAATCCCTAAGGGCAGAAATGAGAGCGAATCTGACAGAAGTTAAAAATTCTATGAGCCAAATGCAGTCAAAAATAGTGGCTCTGATGGCCAGCGTCACCGAGGCAGAGGAACGCATTAGCGAATTGGAGGATGGGTTAGTAGAAGAAAAAATGAAAATAGAAGCTGGTCTTAAAAAAATCCACGCCCACGAATGTAGATTATGGGAGATTACTGACTCTATGAAACGATCCAATGTCAGAATCATCGGCATCCCTGAGGGGTGGAGAAAAGCAGAGGTCTAGAAGAGATATTTGAACAAATTGTAGCTGAAAACTTCCCTAATCTAGCAAGGGAAACAAGCATTCGTGTCCAAGAGGCAGAGAGGACCCCATCCAAGCTCAACCATGACAAACATATGCCACGTGATGTCATAGTGCAATTTGCAAATATTAGATACATGGATACAGTATTGAAAGTGGCCAGGGCAAAGAAATTTCTCACGTACCAAGGCAAAGGTATCAGAATTATATCAAACCTATCTACAGAGACCTGGAATGAGAGAAAGGCTTGGGGGGAATTTTTAAAGCTCTGTCAGAGAAAAACATGCAGCCAAGTATCCTTTATCCAGCAAGGCTATCATTCAGAATTGATGGAGAAATAAAGATGTTCCAAAATCGCCAGTCATTAACCAATTTCGTAATCATGAAACCAGCCCTACAGGAGATATTAAGGGGGTTCTATAAAGGTAAAAAGGCCCCAAGAGTGATACAGGACGGAAAGTCACAACTGATAAAAACAAAGACTTTACTGGCAACATGGCATCATTAAAATCATATCTCTCAGTGTGCAGTCTCAATGTTAACAGCTTGAATACTCCCATAAAACACCACAGGGTTGCAGATTGGATAAAAAGACATGACCCATCCATTTGCTGTCTACAAGAGACTCATTTTGAACCCAAAGATACATTCAGACTTAGAGTAAGGGGATGGAGTACCATCTTCCACGCAAATGGACCTCAAAAGAAAGCTGGAGTAGCAATTCTCATATCAGATAGACTGGATTTTAAACTAGAGGCCANGTGCAGTCTCAATGTTAACAGCTTGAATACTCCCATAAAACACCACAGGGTTGCAGATTGGATAAAAAGACATGACCCATCCATTTGCTGTCTACAAGAGACTCATTTTGAACCCAAAGATGCATTCAGACTTAGAGTAAGGGGATGGAGTACCATCTTCCACGCAAATGGACCTCAAAAGAAAGCTGGAGTAGCAATTCTCATATCAGATAGACTGGATTTTAAACTAGAGGCCATAGAGAGAGATACAGAAGGGCACTATATTATTCTTAAAGGAAGTATTCAACAAGTGGATATGACAATTATTAATATATATGCCCCCAACAGGGGAGCAGCAAGATACACAAGCCAACTCTTAACCAAAATAAAGAGACATATAGATAAGAACACAGTAATAGTAGGGGACCTCAACACCCCACTATCAGAAATAGACAGAACACCCTGGCAAAAACTAAGCAAAGAATCAAAGGCTTTGAATGCCATACTCGACGAGTTGGACCTCATAGATATATATAGAACACTACACCCCAGAACCAAAGAATACTCATTCTATTCAAATGCCTATGGAACATTCTCAAAAATAGATCATACTCTGGGGCACAAAACAGGTCTCAACTGATACCAAAAGATTGAAATTATCCCAGCATTTTCTCAGACCACAACACTCTGAAATTGGAACTCAACCACAAGGATAAACCTGGAAGAAACTCAAACACTTGGAGACTAAGAACCATCCTGCTCAAGAATGACTCGATAAACCAGGAAATCAAAAAACAAATTAAACAATTTATGGAGACCAACGAGAATGAATACACAACGGTCCAAAACCTATGGGATACTGCAAAGGCAGTCCTAAGGGGGAAATACATAGCCATCCAAGCCTCACTCAAAAGAATAGAAAAATCTAAAATGCAGTTTCTATATTCTCACCTCAAGAAACTGGAACAGCAACAGACAGACAGGCCTAACCCACTCACAAGGAAGCAGTTGACCAAATTTAGAGCAGAAATCAATGAATTAGAAAAAAGCAGTGCAGTGGAGCAAATCAACAGGACTAGAAGCTGGTTCTTTGAGAGAATCCATAAAATTGGCATACCACTGGCAAGACTTGTCCAAAAACAAAGAGAAAGGACTGAGATTATTAAAATTATGACTGAAAAGGGAGAGGTCACGACCAGCACCATTGAAATTGCAAGGATTATTAGAAACTTTTATCAACAGCTATATGCCAAAAAACTAAACAATCTGGAAGAGATGGAGGCCTTCCTGGAAACCTATAAACTACCAAGACTGAAACAGGAAGAAATAGATTTCTTAAATAGGCCAATTAACTATGAAGAAATTGAGTCAGTGATAAACAACCTTCCAAATAATAAAACTCCAGGCCCAGACGGTTTTCCTGGGGAATTCTACCAAACATTCAAAGAAGAAATAATACCTATTCTCCTAAAGCTATTTCAAAAAATAGAAACAGAAGGAAAGCTACCAAACTCATTCTATGAGGCTAATATTACCTTGATCCCCAAACCAGGCAAAGACCCCCTCAAAAAGGAGAATTACAGACCGATTTCTCTAATGAATATGGATGCCAAAATCCTCAACAAGATCNTTCCAAAAACAAAGAGAAAGGACCAAAATTATTAAAATTATGAGTGGAAAGATAGAGGTCATGACTGACAACTTTGAAATTGGAAGGATTATTAGAAATTTTTATCAACAGCTCTATGCCAAAAAACTAAGCAATCTGGAAGAGATGGAGGCCTTCCTGGAAACCTATAAACTACCAAGACTGAAACAGGAAGAAATAGATTTCTTAAATAGGCCAATTAACTATGAAGAAATTGAGTCAGTGATAAACAACCTTCCAAATAATAAAACTCCAGGCCCAGACGGTTTTCCTGGGGAATTCTACCAAACATTCAAAGAAGAAATAATACCTATTCTCCTAAAGCTATTTCAAAAAATAGAAACAGAAGGAAAGCTACCAAACTNAACCAAACTCATTCTATGAGGCTAATATAACCTTTATCCCCAAACCAGGCATAGACCCCCTCAAAAGAGAATTACAGACCGATTTCTCTAATGAATATGGACGCCGAAATCCTTAACAATATCTTTGCTAATAGAACCAAAGAGTACATTAAAAGGATTATCCATCATGACCAAGTGGGATTCATCCCTGGGATGCAAGCATGGTTCAACACG
>NC_048238.1:48674648-48686819 GCF_002007445.2 Ailuropoda melanoleuca | reverse complement strand
TCATATGATTTCTCTCATCTATGGAACATAAGAAGTAGGATGATCGGTAGGGGAAGAAAGGGATAAAGGAAGAGGGGTAATCAGAATGGGGGAATGAAACACGAGAGACTATGGACTATGAGAAGCAAACTGAAGACTTCAGAGGGGAGGAGGTGAGGGAATGGGATAGACTGGTGATGGGTAGTGAGGAGGGCACGTATTGCATGGTGCACTGGGTGTATACACAACTAATGAAGCATCGAACTTTGCATTGGTATCCGGGGATGTACTGTATGTTGACTGACATAATATAATAAGAAAAAAAAGAATTACAGTGTATCAAATTATCACCGTTGTACCTTAAATTTACACAATATTATATGTTAATTATATCTTAGTAAAGCTGAAAGAAATACATCTGACTTCTCTTTAAAAGCTATGCGAGTATGAAGAGAATAGTGTGAAAAGTTTAAGGCGTTGACAGAGAAAGAAATAGAAGCACCAAACTAAAAATCTGTGCCCTGGGAAATTATCCTTCCAAAGTGAAGAAAAATAAATTAAAAAATCAGACAAACAAAAATTGAGGGAATTTCTTCAAGTAGACCTCGCTTTGCAAGAAATTTTAAAAGAAGTTATAGAATGTACAAAAAACAACAGCAAAAACCAAGACCTATTAATATGCTGCTTACAAGAGACTTATTTCAGACTGCAAGACACCTGCACATTGAAAGTGAGGGGGTGGAGAGCCATTTAATTATACAAGTATGTCATAGGAAAGCCAGAGTAGCAATACTTATATCATACAAACTGATTTTAAAATGAAGACTGAACAAGAAAAAAACAAAGACACTATACAATAATAAAAGAAAAAATCCAACAAGAAGATATAACAATGGTAAATATGTAATCAACATAGGAGCGCCCAATATATAAAACAATTATTAACAAACATAAAAGAACTAATCAAAAATAATACAATAATAGTACAGGACTTTAACACCCCACTTACATCAATGGGCACACCATCTAAATAGAAAATAAAGAAGGAAAAATGGCTTTGAATGGCACAATGGAGCAGATGGATTTAACAGATGAAACCAATTTTACCGTATACTTTAACTGACTACAATTTAAATAAAAACTTGAAATAGAAACAAGACAAAACAAAACCCAAACCACAAAAAAGAGTACATAGGCCAGTATCCTTGATGAACATGGATGGAAGAATTCTCAATTAAATGCTAGCAATCCGAATCCAACAATACATTAAAAAATGATTCATCATGAAATGTAGGAATTGTTCCTGGGTTGCAAGAGTGGCTCAATATTCACAAATCAATCAATGTGATACAGCACACTAATAAAAGAAAGATAAGAACCATATGATCATTTCAATAGATGCAGAGAAGGCATTTGACAAAGTATAATATCCACCTATGATAAAAACCCTCAACATTGTAGCTTTAAGAGGGAAAAGACATTAACATAATAAAGACCATACATGAAAAACCCACAGCTAAGATCATCCTCAATGGGGGAAAACTGAGAGCTTTTCTTCCACAGTCAGGAATAAGACAGGGATGTCCACTCTCACCACTGTTGTTTAATGTAATACAAGAAGTCCTGGACACAGCAATCAAAAAACAAAAAGAAATCAAAGGCATGCAAATCAGCAAGGATGAAGGAAAAGTTTCACTATTCACAAAGGACATGATACTTTATATAGAAAATCCGAAATACCCCACCAATAAACTCCTAGAACTGACACATGAATTTGGTAAAGTTGCAGGATTCAAAATCAATGTACCAAATCTGTTGCATTTCTATACCCCAGTAATGAAGCAGCAAAAACAGAAATTAATTAATCACTCCCATTTACAATTGCAAGAAAAACAATAAGATACCTTGGGATAAACCTAACCAAAGAGGTGAAAGATCTGTATTTTGAAAACTATGAAACATTGATGAAAATAATTGAAGATGATATAAATAAATGGAAAGAGATTGAATGCCCATGAATTGGAAGAAACCATATTGTTAAAATATCTATACTACCCAAAGCATTCTACAAATTTCATGTAATCCCTATCAAAAAACCAACACCATTTTTCACAGAGCTAGGAAAAAAAAAATCCTAAAATTTGTATGGAACCAAAAAAGAATCCAAACAGCGAAAGTAACCTTGAAAAAGAAAAGCAAAGCTGGAGGCATCCAATTCTGGACTTCAAGTAATATTTCAAAGTTGTAGTGATGAGAACAGTGTGGTGCTGGCACAAAAATAGAAACACAGATCAATGAAACATAATAGGAACATAATAGGAAACTCAGAAATGGACCCACAACTTTATGGTCAATCAATCTTCAACAAAGCAGGAAAGAATATGCAATGGGAAAAACACAGTGTCTTCAACAAATGGTGTTGGGAAAACTGGACAGCAACACCGAAAAGAATGAAATGGGACCACTTTCTTATACCATGCATAAAAATAAGTTCAAAATTGATTAAAGACTTAAATGTGAGACATGAAACCACCAAAATCCTAGAGGAGAACATAAGCAGTAACCTCTTTGACATCAGCTATAGCAACTTCTTTGTAGATATGTATCCTGATGCAAGGGAAACAAAAGGAAATATACACTATTGGGATTCCATAAAAATAAAATGCTTCTGCACAGTGAAGTAAACAACAAAACTAAAAGGCAACCTATGATATGTGAGAAGATATTTATAAAATACATATCCAATAAAAGGTTTGTATCCAGAATATATAAAGAACTTATAAATCTTAACACCCAATAAATGAATAATCCAGTTAAGAAGTGGGCAGAAGACATGTATAAACATTTTTCCAAAGAAGACAAACAGATGGCCAACAGACACATGAAAAGATGCTCAACATCACTGATCATCAGGAAAATGCATGTCAACACTGCAATGAGGTATCACCTCACACCTGGCAGAAAGGCAAAAATAAATAGTACAAGAAACATCAAGTATTGGCAAGAATGTGGAGAAAGGGGAATTCTCTTGTAATGTTCATTGGTGCAGACACTCTGAAAATCAATATGGAAGTGCCTTCAAAAATTAACAATAGACATGCCTTATGATCCAGCAATTTCACTACCAGGTATTTACCCAAAGAATACAAAAATACTAATTCAAAAGGATACATGCACCTTAATGTTTATAACAGCATTATCTACAATAGCCAAATTATGGAAACAGCCTAAGTATCCATTTATAGGTGAATGGATATTAATATTCTACTTCTGTATTCCATATGAGTAATATTCCATTGTGTGTGTATAATATATATATATATATATATATATATACATATATATATAATATTACTTGGCCATAAAATGAATGAAATCTAAAAAAATGAATACTTTCCATTTGCAACAATGTGGATGGAGCTAGAGAGTATTGTGCTAAGCAAAATAAGTCAGTCAGGGGAAGACAAATGCCATATGATTTCACTCATATATGCTCATTCACTCAATGAGCAAAAGGGGGGGAAAAAGGGAGGGAGAGGCAAACCAATAAACAGACTCTTTACTATAGAGAACAAACTGATGGTTACCAAAGGGGAGCTGGGTGGGGTGATGGGTTAAGTAAGTGATGGGGATTAAGGAGTACACTTGTGATGAGCACTGGGTGTTGCAATGGATGTGCTGAATCACTATATTGTACACCTGAAACTAGTCCCACAATATTCAAAAAGGATTACACAAAGTAGAATTTATCATGTAAGTGAAAAGTTGGTTTAACATTTGATAACAAACAACAAAATATGCCATATTAATAAAGGACAGAAATCTTATTTTTATTTCAATAGACACAGAAAAAGTATTTGACAAAATCCAATACTTTCATTGTGAACATGGTAAGATGTTAGGTATACAAAGTAACTATCTCAACATGGGCATTTATAAAAATACATAGCTTAACATCATACTCAGTAATGGAAGAATAAATACGTACTTCAAATCAGGAGGAGGACAAGGATATTTGTTCTCACCAATTCTATTTAACGTTGTACTGTTAGCTATAGCCAGAATAATTAGACAAGAGAAAAAGAGAAAACATCCAGAGTGAATGAACAAGTAAACTATCTCTGTTTGCAGATTGTATGTTCTTCCATATAGAAAATCCTAAAAAGCCAGTAATATTCTATCAGAACTAATAAATGAATTTAGCTAGGTTATGAGATATATTATCAATATATAAAAATCAATTGTATTTCTATGCTCTAACAGTAAACAATCCAAAAATGAAATTAATGAAATGTTTCCATTAAGAATAGCATCAAAATGGCAAATGGGTGTAACTAATTATCAGGGAAATGTGAATCAAAACCGTAATGAGATATCATGGTATAACTCTTAGAATAGCTATTATCAAAAAGACAAGATACATCAAGCGTTGATGAGGTTGTGGAGAAAAGGGAACTCTTGTGAACTTTTGGTAGGCCTGCAAATTTGGTGCAGCCACCAAAACAATATGAAGTTTCCTCAATACATTAGAAACCAAAGTATTGTTCCTGTAATCAACCTTAGTATATATGCAAAGGAAATGAAAACAAGATATTAAGGAATTATTTGCACACCCATATTCATTGCAGCATTATTCACAATTGTCAATATATAGAAACAACATAAGTGCCCATCAATAAATGAATAGGTAAATGAATGGATATATATGGATATATACATACCACATGCTAAGTGAAATGGCACTTTCTGGTGGTGGCAGTGGTGAAATTGCCCAGTGTCCCAGCTGTCCAGTGGTTTTATCAACATAAACTGTCTTTCTTCCTATTCATTTTATTTTTAATGCAGTTTTCTATTTTTATCAGTTGTACATTGACATAGTTCAAAAAGTAAAAAAGTCTACAAAACTGAAGGAACGTAGTGATGTCTTGCTCTTCCCCTACTGCATTTCCTAATTTTCAGAGATAAGCACTCCAATTCTTTTAGCTTTTCCTTGTGGTATTTGTTGCCTCATCTCTCCCACAAATTACTTATTTTGACAGTTCTTCATGGAATTGTTTTAGGCATATTTGCTTCCAACTAGGGTGGTAAAGACTTAGCTTTCATTTTCCTGCCCCACACCACAAATGGGTATACTTTCTGTTGCCCCATCATCCAAATATAGTTATATCACAAGTTTGCTTATATCAATAATTATTACTTACATTTTTATGACTATGTAAATGTTATTCAGCTGAACTATGTTGTTTGCAATGACTTTTTTCTTTCTTGTTCAAATCTCTCCTCTTTACGGTAATAACTGCCTTTCTCCTTTGTTTGGTTTTGTACGTGCTTAGTCCTAGACTATCATTTATGTAAAATTCATCTTGATACTTCAGGCATTCTTATAATTTCATTTTCTTAGACTCATCTTTTTCTGGAATATTTTGATCATATTCAACTCAAAATGGTTTCTTTCTGGACTGGCGCACAACACCACTTCTTACGTAAGTTCCACATTCAGTGTGGAGCTCAATGCAGGGTTTGAACTCACAACCCTGAGATCAAGACCTGAGTTGAGATTAAGAGTCAGATGCTTAACCTACTGAGCCACCCAGGTACTCCAGCACATTTTGAGTTCTTCCTTCACCATCATCCTGGAGATTATTTTCATTTCTATTATGTGTTAGAATTCTGTCTTCTAGATATATCTTTCTACTTTTCTGTATTGTCTTTGATTTTGCTAGATTACTACAGTTATTTCATAAGAAATCAATCATGGGATGGAAATGTCTTGAGAAGTTTTGATTGTATGAAAATGTCTTTAGACTAGCCACACTTTTGTTATAGCTTGGTTAAATTGGAAATAATTTTCACTGAGAACTTGGAAGTCCTTTATCCATTATTTTTTAGATTTAATGTTGTTGCTGAACAAATTCTGATTCCTGTCTTATGTATGTAACCTTTATTTTTCTCTCGAAGTCACTATTGTATTTGGCAATAAATTAATGCTTTAAATAAGGAGTCCCATGTCCTCCAAATCACGATTTTTTGGAGTATTAATTTTATGTTTTTCCCCTTATATTTCTTCTCATATCTCTTCCTAGAACTACTATTAATTGAACATTAGACATCCTGGTATACTTCTTTAGTCTTATCTTAATGCTACTATTTTTCATTTCTGACTTTTTTCCTATGTTCTGGGAGATTTCCTCAAATACGTCTTCCAACTTTTCATTTAAATGTTTATTTTTTGCTGAATTTTAAATTTTCAAGATCTCCTCTTATATTTTTTAAAGGCTTTTTTTCTCTCTGTAAAGTATTTATTTTATCCAATTTGCTCATTTTTAAAGTATTTTTGTTTGTTTTGGTGGGTTTTTTTGTGTGTGTTAAAGGTTTTGTTAAATGTGTAGTTAACTTACCTGCCTCTTCATATTTAAGAGTGGCTAATTGAAACTGATCAGAAATTCTATGAGTGCATGGAACATGCCAACTCTGGGCTTCACAAGCTGGCAGAAGTTTCCCTGAGAAATATTTGATGATAGTATCTTTAGATCTCTTCTCTTAAGCCAATCATATTCCCCAGGAAAGTATCTTCCAGTTCCCAGCTAAAATTTCTACGTTTGGTTGCTAGTCTTCTCTGATCCCAGTTGGAGGTCTCAAATTCAGTTTGTAAATTTTTAATTAATATTTCTATTTTCCACCTTCAACTGCATCTGACGCTTCTTAATGCAGAAATACTATATGTTATCCTTGAAGAAAAATAAACTTTTGGGGCTCCTGGGTGCCTCAGTCATTAAGCATCTGCCTTCAGCTCAGGGCGTGATACTGGCATTCTGGGATCGAGCCCCACGTCAGGCTCCTCCACTGGGAGCCTGCTTCTTCCTTTCACACTCCCCCTGCTTGTGTTCCCTCTCTCGCTGGCTGTCTCTCTCTCTCTGTCAAATAAATAAATAAAATCTGAAAGAAAGAAAGAAAGAAGAAAGAAAGAAAGAAAGAAAGAAAGAAAGAAAGAAAGAAAGAAAGAAGAAAGAAAGAAAGGAAGGAAGGAAGGAAGGAAGGAAGGAAGGAAGGAAGGAAGGAAGGAAGAAAGGAAGAAAGAAAGAAAAGTAAACCTTTGGACTTCTGTTGCTATAATAGAAATGACCTGGCTACCTGAAGTGAGAAAGGATCTTAGTTTCAAACTTTTTCTTAGCTCCATTTTCATCTTTATTCCCACTTGTTCAGGTAAAGGTTTTATTAATTCCTTAACCATTCGAATGTTCTCTACTATGTAGTGTGTTGCTTCCTGTTCTGCTTCTGTTAGATTAATATTCAGATTTATCAATCAGATGAGTTTGTTACCAACTTACCCATCCATAGTTTGGCTCCTCAAGTGTTGCTTCTATCATTTTTTCTCATCATTTTCTTTGACTTGTATGTTTTAATGGCATGTGTATGTGTATGTGTGTTTACTTTCCCACATTTCCTGTTATTTTTAGGTGGGATTATAGTTAAATCAATGTAGCCACCTAAATATATTCAATCTATGATCTTTGACTAAAGACTTGCTGCCTATTTCCAAATATGACTATAGATACTTCCTTGATTATTTGAGTTCAACAATTCCCAACTAATCAAATTCTTTTCTGTTTAAGTAAGCCAGAACTTGTTTTATTTGTTGACAAATGAGAATCTTGACTGATACACAAATTCTTGCATTTTTACACCTATCAAAACTCACATGATTTTACAATAAGTACATAAATTCATAGACTGCAATATCTAAAGGTTTAGATGGCACTTAGTAAAGTATGTGTGCGTGTGTACATAATTACCTTTTATTTATTGAGGTTTAACCATAAGACTTTTCTAAATACAGTTTAAAGGAATATTCTCCTATTTTCTTTCTCTTTTCTTATCATTACACTATGGTTAAACAAATTGACAATAGAAAATCTTTGACATAGGTCATCATGATTTTAAAAAGCCTTAAACCAGCAATAATTATTTCCACAAAAACAATAAAACAGGCAACTACTCCATACTATTGACTTAATTTAATAATTAACATAATGAGACAAGAAAAACTACTAGGGACATGTAAAAAATTGTTTTTATATAATTACATTAAATCTATAGCAAGGGTGTCTGAATAAAAAGCAATTGTAGAACAGCTATCTTATGTGAGCTCAGGAATTGTAATTATCAGTGGGTCAAGCCATAACAGATGCTTATTACATAGTAGAATATGAATTTTTAAAATGTACTGCTTTTATCCTTGTGTCATTGAAATAATGTTACAAAGTCCCTATCAAACCCATACATATCAAAAGATTTTATTAATAGTAACCATAACTCTATCCCAGAAGACAATGAGATGTCTTTCAGTTTATTTTTCTCATTTTGAGAATGAATGATTTCAGCAATTGCAACTTCCTTTAAAAGGAAGATTAATACAATATTGGGGATAGAAATGGGGAGATTTAGACTCTATAATGTCTATCAGTCCACTTCCCATACAACTTCCCACAAAAATGCAGACCAAGCCTTAAGGCAAGCCCCCTATGCTGTGCAGAAGATTTTTATTTCGATAGTCCTAATAGTTTATTTTTGCTTTTATTTCCCTTGCATCAGGAGACATCTCTAGGAAAGTATTGCTATGGCTGATGTCAGAGACATTACTGCCTGTGCTTTCTTCTAGGGTTTTTATGGTTTAAGGTCTCACATTTAGGCCCTTAATCCATTTTGAATTTATTTTTGGGTGTGATGTAAGAAAGTGGTCCAGTTTCATTCTTTTGCATGTAGCTGTCCAGTGTTCTCAACACCAATTGTTGAAGAGACTATCTTTTTCCTGTGGCATATTCTTGCCTCTTTTGTTGAATATTTCATGACCATATATTCATGCACTTATTTCTGTGCTTTCTACTCTGTTCTGTTGATCTATGTGTCTATTTTTGTGCCAGTACCATACTGGCTTTTTTTTTTGTATTTAAATTCAATTAGCCAAGGTATAGTACATCATTAGTTTTTGATATAATGTTCAGCGGATCATTAGTTAAATATATCACCATACTGTTTTGATTACTACAGCTTTGCAATATTACTTGAGATCTGGAATTGTATTATCTCCGGTTTTGCTATTCTTTTCAAGAGGGCTTTGGTTATTTAATGTCTTTTGTGATTCCATACAAATTTTAGGATTGTTTGTTCTGGTTCTGTAAAAAATGTTGTTGGTATTTTGATAGGGATTGCATTAAATCTGTAGATGACTTTGGGTTTTATGGATATTTTAAGAAAAATTGTTCTCCAATCCATGAGTATGGAATATCTTTTCATTTGTCAGTGTCATCTTTAATTTCTTTCATCAAAGCTTTATAGTTTTCAGGATACAGGTGTTTCACCTCCTTGTTTGAGTTTATTCGTAGGTATTTTATTATCTTTGGTGCAATCATAAGTGGGACAATTTTTTAATTTGTCTTTAGTACTTCATTTTTGATGTATAGAAATGCAACAGATTTGGTACATTGATTTTGTATCCTGTGACTTTACTGAATTAATTTATCAGTTCTACTAGTTTTTTGGTAGTGTCTTTAAGGTATTAATCAACTATATAAATGAATGAAATCTTGCCATTTGCACCAAACTTGATTGAGCTATGAATTATAATGCTAAGCAAAATAAGTCAACAGGAGAAAGAAAAATACCATATGATTTCACTTGTATGTAGAATTTAAGAAACAATGCAAAAGAGCAAAGTGAAGGGAGGAAATCAAGAAACAAACTCTAGTACTATGTTGAACAATAAGGGCGAGAGTGGGCATCCTTGTCCTCTTCTTGATCTTAAGGGAAAGGATTTCAGCTTTTCCCCATTAAGAATGATATTTGCTGTAGGCTTTTTGTACATGGTTTTTATGAAATTAAACCCTATCCCTACACTCTGAAGGGTTTTAAACAGGAAAGGATGCTATATTTTGTCAAATGCTTTTTCTGCATCAATTGAAAGGATCATATAGTTCTTGTCTCTTCTCTTATTAATGTAATCTATCACACTGATCAGTTTGCAAATGTTGAACCACCCTTGCATCCCAGGGAGTAATCCCACTTGGTCATGATAGATAATCCTTTTAATGTACTGTTGGACTAGAAGTTCTAGCAACATCAATCAGAAAACAAAAAAGAATAAAACGTATTCAAATTGGCAAAGAAGAAGTCAAATTCTCTCTCTTTGCAGATGACATCACACTTTATATGGAAAACCCAAAAGACATCACTTCCAAATTACTAGAACTCATACAACAATTCTTTAATGTGGCAGGATACAAAATCAATGCTCAGAAATCAGTTGCATTTCTACACATGAACAATGACACTGAAGAAAGAGAAATTAGGGAATTGATTCCATTTACAATGCACCAAATATCATAAGATATCTCAGAATAAACTTAACCAGAGAGGTAAAGATTTATACTCTAGAAACTACAGATCACTCTTGAAAGACATTGAAGAAGACACAAAAAGATGGAAAAACATTCCATGCTCATGGATCAGAAGAATAAACATAGTTAAAATGTCCATGCTACCCAGAGCAATCTACACTTTCAATGTCATCCCAATCAAACTGCCAATGACATTTTTCAAAGAGCTGGAACAAACAGCCCTTAAATTTGTGTGGAACCAGAAAAGGCCCTGAATCGCCAAGGAATTGTTGAAAAAGAAAAACAGAGCTGGGGACATCACGTTGCCTGATTTCAAGCAATACTACAAAGCCGTGATCATTAAGACAGCATGATACTGGCACAAAAACAGACATATAGACCATTGGAACAGAATAGAGACTCCAGAAATGGACCCTTGACTGTATGGTGAACTAATCTTTGACAAAGCAGGAAAAAACATCCAGTGGAAAAAAGACAGTCTCTTCAATAAACGGTGCTGGGAAAATTGGACAGCTACATGCAAAGTAATGAAACTTGACCACTCTCTCACACCATACACAACGATAAAATCCAAATGGATGAAAGTCCTTGATGTCAGACAGGACTCCATCAAAATCATAGAGGAGAACATAGGCTGCAACCTTTTTGACATTGGCCACAGCAACCTTTTTCATGACACATCTCCAAAGGCAAGAGAAACAAAAGAAAAAATGAACTTGTGGGACATCATCAAGATAAAAAGCTTCTGCACAGCCAAGGAAACAGTCAAAAGAACTAAGAGGCAGCCCACGCAATGGGAGAAGATATTTGCAAATGACACTACCAATAAAAAACTGGTATCCAAGATCTACAAAGAACTTCTCAAACTCAATACAGGAGAAACAAACAATAAATCAAAAAATGGGCAGAAGATATGAAGGGGCACTTTTCCAATGAAGACATACAAATGGCTAACAGACACATGAAAAAATGTTCAAAATCATTTGCCATCAGGGAAATCAAATCAAAACCACCTTGAGATACTACCTTATGACAGTTAGAATGGCAAAAATTGACAAAGCAGGAAACAACAAATGTTGGAGAGGATGTGGAGAAAGGGGAACCCTCTTACATTGTTAGTGGGAATACAAGTTGGTACAGCCACTTTGGAAAACAGTGTGGAGGTCCCTCAAAAAGTTAAAAATTGAGCTACCCTATGACCCAGCAATTGCAGTACTGGGTTTTTACCCCAAATATTCAGACGTAGTGAAGAGAAGGGCCATATTCCTCCCAATGTTCATAGCAGCATTGTCCACAATAGCTAAACTGTGGAAGGAGCCTAGATGCCCTTCAATAGATGAATGGATAAAGAAGATGTGCTCCATCTATACAAAGGAATATTACTCAGCCATCGGAAAGAACGATTACCCAACATTTGCAGCAACATGGACGGGACTGGAGGAGATTATGCTAAGTGAAAATAAGTCAAGCAGAGAAAGACAATTATCATATGGTTTCACTCTTTTTTGGAACATAAGAAATAGGAGGGAGATCGATCGGAGAATTTAGTGAAGAATGAAGGGGGGGTAAACAGAAGGTGGAATGAAGCATGAGAGACTTTGGACTCCGGGAAACAAACTGAGGGTTTCAGAGAGGAGGGGAGTGGGGGATTGAGCTAGGCCAGTAATGGGTATTAAGGAGGGCATGTATTGCAGGGAGCACTGGGTGTTATAGGCAAACAATGAATCATGAAACACACACACAGAAAAAAAGAAAATCATATATATATATATATATATATATATATATATATATATAT
>NC_048238.1:48667422-48674548 GCF_002007445.2 Ailuropoda melanoleuca | reverse complement strand
TATATATATATATATATGAAAAGATTCTCCACTTCATTAATAAACAGGGAAATGCAAATTAAAACTCCAAAAAAAAAAGAAACAAACTCCTAATTTGGAGAACAAACTGTTGGTTATGGGAATGGGTTAAATAAGTAATGGGAAATAAGGACTGCATTTGTCGTGATAAGCACTGGGTGATGTATGGAACTGTTGAATCATTATATTGTATGCCTGAAACTATGACACTGTATGTTAACTGGAATTAAAATAATCACTTAAAATAAAAATAATGGAAACAAACATAACTGTACGGATGTTCATCAAAAAATTAAAAATAAGACTACCATATGATCCAGGAATTGGACTTCTGGGCATATTTCCAAAAGAAATGAGATCACTCTTTCAAAGAAACATGTGCATCCCATGCTCATTACAGTATCATTTACAATAGTCAAGACATGGAAATAACCTATGTGTCTTTAATAGATTAATGGATAAAAGATAAATTGGTGGATAAAGAATGTATATTCAAATACACAAAAGAATAAAATCCTGGTTTTACAAGAACATGGATGAACGTTTTTTGCAACATGCTACATGAAATAAGTCAGAGAAAGAGAAATCTATATGATCTTACTACTTATATGTGGGATTTTAAAAAGGAATTCAAAGAAATAGTGAATTGGTGTCTGTCATGGGAAAGGGACAGAGACAGGGGAAATGGTGAGATGCTGTTAAAGGGTACAAACTTGCAGGTATAAGATGAATAAGTTCTGGGGATGTAACGTGGCATAGTGACTATAATTGCCATCCTATGAAAGTCAACCATAAATATTTCCCCTGAATATAGTAAACAAATGTTAGATTAGGTTTGTATTAATGAAGTTGGAAGTTTGCATTCTCCCTTTATCCTGGAGAAACTGGAGGTAGTCTAGAGAGAGGAAAGATGTATTATACAAGCATGATGGGGACCTAGAGGTGCCAACAATGTCTCTCTTTCCCCACTATAGACAGCCAACTTAAAGCAGACAAGAGCTGAGGGAAAGGAAAACTTTAATTTTGAAAGAAGTCAGCACTTTTTTATACTGGGAAGGGCATATTAATTATTAAATGAAACTATTTTTATGACTGAAAGTGATCAAAGCTTTTTATTCTCTGAGAATGAGCAGATAAGCTATGGAGTCTGCCCAAGATTTTTTCCAATACCAGGGAAAGAACTGTCCTGACACAATAGGCTCAAATGGGCAGAGGGACAAAAGAATTGGGTTGTTTGCTGATTGCACTTACGAGAGTCCCACTTATCCAATACAACAGAAATTTTGTGGATTGTGGATATCATAAAATACAAAGATAACAGCAAAAATGTAAACCGAACAAACATACTATATGGTTGTTTAAAGATTTTGGCAAAACTTTTTTCTTTTAAGATTTTATTTATTTATGTACAGAGTGACAGCCAGTGAGAAAGGGAACACAGCAGGGGAGAGGGACAGGAAGAAGCAGGCTTCCAGCCGAGGAGCCTGATGTGGGACTTGATCCTGGAACGCCAGGATCACGCCCTGAGTGGAAGGCAGGCGCTTAACGACTGCACTACCCAGGCACCCCCAAAACTTTCATAATCCTTGTGTGAAGAGATTGAGTCTGTGCCCTCTCCTTAAATCTGGGAGGAAGATCTCTAACTACTCTGATCAATGGAATATGTTGGAAGTGATGCTGTAAAAGTATCTAGTCCCAGTCCTTAAGAAACTAGCAGATTCCACTTACTGTCTCTTGGATTGCTTTGCCATGGAACCATCAGCTACCCTATGTACTAGTTTCTTAGATTTGCCATAACAAAGTACGACAAACCAAGTGGCTTTAAAGAAACATAAATTTATTCTCTCACAGTTGTGGATGTTACAAATCCCCAGTTGAAGTGTTGACAGGGCCATGCTCCCTCTGAAGGTTCTAGGGTAAACTAAGATTCATTACTTTTTCTTAGTTTCTGGTGTTGTTGGAAATTTTTTATATTTCTTGGCTTGTAGATGTCTCATTCCAATCTCTGCTTCCTTCCTCACAGAGTTCTCCCTGTGTGTCTATTTCCATCGCACTTCTCTTCTTATAAGTGCAACAGTAATATTAGAATAAAGTCCATCCTATTCCAATATGACTTCAACTAATTAATCTGCAATTAACCTATTTCCAAAGAAAGTCACAATTCTGTGGTGCCTGGGATAAGAACTTCAATATAATTTTGGGGGGGTACAATTCAACTCATAACACCACAACCTTTAAGAACTTAATCTATATTAAGAACATAATGATAATTCTGGAGAAAATCACAATTAAAATTAAAATTTGTGGAACTCATGGGAAAATGGCAGAGTAGGAGGTTCCAAACGCTAACTGGTCCCATAGTTGCAAGTAGATAACATTCAATCAGGATAACTAACCCAGGAAACAACCCAAACACTGCAGAGCAATCTTCACAACTAAAAATGGAGAAAAGGCCACATTACAGAAGGTGGGAAGGGCAGAGATGCAGTTTTGGAGCAAAGCAAACTTTGGCCATCTGTGGTCAGGTGGAAGCCAGGGGGATGGAGAAGGGTAAGAAATAGACTATCACACCAGAGCTTGCACAGGGAAGATGAATCCCCATAATATTTGGCTTTGAAGGTGAGAGGAGCTGAGTTTTGTGAATTCTTACAACAAGTGGGAATCAAATCAAATCAAATCAAATCAAATCAAATCAAAGCCTGGAATTTTAAAAATCAGTGGCCTTGGCTCTGGGAGGGCCTGGGGCACATTAGGAAGCTGAGCTAGTACCCTGAATCAAACAATAGGACAAAGAACCCACAGAGATAAAGCATAGTAGCAGCAGTTTGAAAAAATCTGAGGCTTATGGAGGGAGAGTTATTTACTCATCTCAGAGCATGTCCTAAAAAGACAAAAATCATAGGGAGAGCCATCCAAGAACAAAAGAAATGGCAGGTGGCATTTTCCTCCCTCACATCCCAGGATAAAAACAAGGCCAAACATGAAACCACTTCAGCACTGACACTCACTATCTAACTTGCTCACACCAAGCCCCACCCAACTTGCTACTGCGGAATTTCCCTTCCAGTCACACTTGCCTCGGTCCCAGAACTGCAAGTCCCTATACGCAGAAGAAGAGCTCAGACCCTGCCAAAACCACATCTCCAACCCACACATTTTGTAGGACCTCGGTTTTGGCAGCAGCAGTGGCAGGTCTCATTTCACAAGCAAACCAGTGAGCACCTTCATAAAACACTCTCCAGACAGGGCAAGACTAAACACTGCTCACAACAGGCAAAGAGAGCCTCTGCAGATGACCTGATTAAAGGAAAAAACAGCTAAACAACAACAGGACATAGGCAAAGCACATAGGGGAAATTACCTGAAGCAACAGACACTGGAGAAGAGGGAACACTGCAGGGCACTACAGGACCTCTTCTTCATAAAGCCATTACTTTCAAAAGCAGGAGGTGTACCTGACTTTCCTAACAAAGAGAAAAGAAGACAGAGAATTAGACAAAATAAGGAAACAGAGGAATATGTCCCAAATAAAAGAGAGGACAAAACCACTGAAAGAGTACTAAATCAAACAGTTATAAGTAATATGCCTGGTAGAGAATTTAATGTAATGATTATAAAGATACTCACTGGACTTGAGAAAAGACTGGGGGACCCCTAACAAAGAGATAAAAAGAACCAATCAGAAACAAAGAATGAAACTTGACCACTCTCTCACACCATACACAAAAATAAACTCCAAATGGATGAAAGACCTCAATGTGAGGCAGGAATCCATCAAAATCATAGAGGAGAACATAGGCACCTGTTTGACATCGGCCACAGCAACATTTTTCATGACACATCTCCAAAGGCAAGAGAAACAAAAGAAAAAATGAACTTGTGGGACATCATCAAGATAAAAAGCTTCTGCACAGCCAAGGAAACAGTCAAAAGAACTAAGAGGCAGCCCACGCAATGGGAGAAGATATTTGCAAATGACACTACCAATAAAAAACTGGTATCCAAGATCTACAAAGAACTTCTCAAACTCAATATACGAGAAACAAATAATCAAATCAAAAAATGGGCAGAAGATATGAAGGGGCACTTTTCCAATGAAGACATACAAATGGCTAACAGACACATGAAAAAATGTTCAAAATCATTTGCCATCAGGGAAATCAAATCAAAACCACATTGAGATACCACCTTATGCCAGTTAGAATGGCAAAAATTGACAAGGCAGGAAACAACAAATGTTGGAGAGGATGTGGAGAAAGGGGAACCCTCCTACAGTGTTAGTGGGAATGCAAGTTGGTACAGCCACTTTGGAAAACAGAGTGGAGGTCCCTCAAAACTTTAAAAATAGAGGTACCCTATGACCCAGCAATTGCACTGCTGGGTATTTACCCCAAAGGTACAGATGTAGTGAAGAGAAGGGCCATAGCAGCATTGTCCACAATAGCTAAACTGTGGAAGGAGCCTAGATGCCCTTCAATAGATGACCAGATAAAGAAAATGTGCTCCATCTACACAAAGGAATATTACTCAGCCATCGGAAAGAACGATTACCCAACATTTGCAGCAACATGGACGGGACTGGAGGAGATTATGCTAAGTGAAAATAAGTCAAGCAGAGAAAGACAATTATCATATGGTTTCACTCATTTATGGAATATAAGAAATAGCAGGAAGATCGGTAGGAGAAGGAAGGGAAGAATGAAGAGGGGGTCAACGGAAGGTGGAATGAAGCATGAGAGACTATGGACTCTGGAAACAAACTGAGTGCTTCAGAAGGGAGGGGGTCGGGACTGGGATAGGCCGGTGATGGGTATTAAGGAGGGCACATATTGCGCGGTGCACTGGGTGTTATACGCAAATACTGAATCATAGAATACTACATCAAAAACTAAGGATATACTGTATGGTGACTAACATAACATTATAAAAATTATTATAAAAATTTAAAAAAAGAAATGAAAAATACAATAAATGAAATTTAAAATACTCTTGAGGAATACATAGTAGGGAAAAGAAAGCAGAGGAAGGAATTAATGACGTGGAAGCAGAGCAATGGAAAGCAATCTGAGAAAGTGAAAGAAAAATAATTATGCAAATTAAGAAAATGCTTAGAGAATTCTGACTCCATCAAGTGCAATAACATTTGCATTATAGGAATCCCAGAGGAAGAAGAGAGAAAATGAGGTCCTAAAATTTATATGAAAAGTATTTTTGAAAATTATTTAAAATAAAGTGAAAACTCTAATCTGGAGAAGGAAACAGATATCCAGACTCAAGAGGCACACAGATGCCCCAACAAAATCAACCCAAGGAGGTCTACAATAAGACCCATAGTAATTAAAATGGCAAAAAGTACTAATAAAGAAAAAAATTAAACAGCAAGAGAAAATAAGATAGTTGTCAGAAAGGAAAATCATATAAAGCTATCTGTGGATTTCACAGCAAAAAATTTGTAGGCTAGAAGAAAGAGGCATGATATATTCAAAATGATGAAAGGGAAAGATCTGCAGCCAAGAATACTTTACCCAGCAAGGTTAACATTAAGCATAGAAGGAGAGATAAAGAGTCTCAGATAACCAAAACACATGTACACTAAATCAGCACTAAAAGAAATATTAAAGGGGAATCTGAGTGGACAATAAAGACTATACATGAGATTATAAAAAGAAGAAATCACAAAACAGGTAAAAATAAGTATATATGTAAAAATCAGTCAAGGGAGTCACAAAATAGAAGGATGTAAAATATGACACCATATACCCAAAATATGCGTGGAGGGGGAGAGAAGTGAAAAATGGGTTCAAACTTAAATAGCCTTCAACTTAATATAGATTGTTACATGTAGAAGATGTTATATACAAATCAGATGGTAACCAAAAATGAAAAAGCAGTAATAAATATACAAAGACTAAACAGAAAGAGATTCAAGTGTATCACTAAAGAAAGACAACAAACCATGAAAGAGAGCAAGAGAAGAAAGGACCAGAGAAAAATTACAAAAACAATCACAAAATAAGCAATAAAATGGCAATAAATACATATTTTAGTTCAGCTATTTTATTAACATGTGAAAAGGTAAAATAAATACAAATTCAAATAGAACATCATGAAAACTCAAATTTTCAGAAAACTATAAATTTATATCTTTTTAGAATTTAAAACCAATTAGCTAACATATGTTCCATCATTAGTTTTTAATATACTATTCAATGATTTATTAGTTGTTTATAAAACCCAGTGCTCATAACATCACATGCCTTCCTTATTGCCCATCACCGAGTTACCCCATACTCCTACCCACCAGCCTTTACACAACCCAGAGTTTGTTTCCTGGAGTCAAGAGTCTCATATGGTTTGTCTCCCCCTCTTATTTCTTCCCCTTCAGTTTTGCCTCCCTTCCCCTATTGTCCTCTGCATTATTCCTTACATTTCACATATGGGTGAAACCATATGATAATTGTCTTTCTCTGACTGACTTATTTCACATAGCATAATACCCTCCAGTTCCATCCGTGTCGACGTCAATGGTAGAGATTCATCTTTTCTGATGGCTGAGTAATATTTCATTGTTTATATGAAATACATCTTCTTTATCCATTAATCTATTGAAGGACATCGAGGTTCCTTCCACAGTTTGGCTATTGTGGACACTGCTGTTACGAACATCGCGGTGCATGTGCCCCTTCTTTTCACTACATCTGTATCATTGAGGTAAATATGTAGTAGTGCAATTGCTGGGTCATAGGGTAACTCTATTTTTAACTTCTTGAGAAACCTCCATATTGTTTTCCACAGTGGCTACACCAGGTGACACTTCCACCAACAGTGTAGGAGGGTTCCCCTTTCTCCACACCCTCGCCAACAATTGTTGTTCCCTACCTTGTTAATTTTAGCTATTCTAACTGGTGTAAGGTGGTACCTCATCATGGTTTTGATTTGTATTTCCCTAATGGCAAGTGATGTGGAGAATCTTTTCATGCGTCTGTTATCTATTTGTATGTCTTCTTTGGAGAAGTGTCTGTTCATGTCTTCTGACCATTTCTTTTTTTTTTTAATAATTAATTTTATTTTATTATATTATGTTAATCACCATACAGTACATCCCCTG
>NC_048238.1:48650852-48667322 GCF_002007445.2 Ailuropoda melanoleuca | reverse complement strand
GTCCGCTGTCCGCCCGCTCCCCGGTGCAGGTGGCCCGCCAGCCGCCCTGCGCGCGCGCTCCTGGAGCTCGCAGGCTGCTGTCTCGCGGGTGCCGTCCACGAGTCCGCCTGCTCCCCCATGCAGGTGGNTCCCCCGTGCAGGTGGCCCGCCAACCGCCAGCCGTCCCGCGTGCGCTCCCGGAGCTCCCTTCTCAGCCTGCTGTCTCAAGCGTGCGGGTCCGCGGTCTGTCCGCTCCCCCTTGCAGGTGGCTACCGCTTCCCGGCGCCCTGACACGGCGGCTCCCTCCCCCTTCTGTTTAGCTTCCGATATCTGTGTGCGGTTTCACGGCTCCCCTTCGTACCTTGATACTCAGCGCTGGAGATGTTCATTTGTAGAGATCCAGATGTATCTTCCTGCGTCTCAGGCTGTTTCCGTGGATATTCCTGCTGGCGTGGTACCTATCCAGCTCAACTCAGGGGACCGGCTGAAAAAGGTGTCCCCTACTCCTCCGCCATCTTAACCTCTCTCCCCTCTGACCATTTCTTGACAGGATTTTTTTGGGTTTGGGTGTTGAGTTTGAGAAGCTCTTTATAGATCTTGGATATCTGACATGTCATTTGCAAATATCTTCTTCCTTTCCATAGGTTGCCTTTTGTTTTGTTGATTGTTTTCTTTGCTCTATGATAGCTTTTTAACTTGATGAAGTCCCAAAAGTTCATTTTCACTTTTGTTTCCCTTGCCTTTAGATGGGTGTCTTGCAAGAAGTTGCTGTGCCCAAGGTTGAAGAGGTTGCTGCCTCCGTTCTCCTCTAGGATTTTGGTGGATTCTTGTCTCACATTTAGGTCCTCCATCCATTTTGACTATATTTTTGTGTATAGTGTAAGATATTGGTCCAGCTTCATTATTCTGTACATGGCTGTCCAATTTTCCCAGCATCATTTACTGAAGAGACTGTCTTTTTTTCCATTGAAATTCTTTACTGCTTTGTGGAAGATTAGTTGACCAGAGATTTAACGGTCCATTTCTGGGTCCTTTATTCTGTTCCATTGATCTATGTGTCTGTTTTAATGCCAATACCATGCTGTCTTGATGATCATAGCATTGTAATATAGCTTGAAGTCAGGCATCACGATGCCCCCAGTTTTGGTTTTCTTTTACAACATTCCCCCGGCAATTTGGGATCCTTTCTGGTTCCATACAAATTTTAGGATTGTTTGTTCCAGCTATGTGAAAAATATTGGTGGTATTCTGATAGGAATTGCACTGAATGTGTAGATTGGTCTGGGTAGCATAGACATTTTAACAATGTTTATTCTTCCAATCCATGAGCATGGAATGTTTTTCCATCTCTTTAGGTCTTCCTCACCTTCTTTCATAAGTGTTCTGTAGTTTCTAGAGTATAGATCCTTTACCTCTTTCGTTAGGTTTATTCCTAGGGGCCTTATGGTTTTTGGTGCAATTGTAAATGGGATCGATTCTTAATTTCTCTTTCTACAGTCACATTGCTAGTGTATAGAAAAGCACCTGATTTCTGTGCATTGATTTTGTGTCCTGCCACATTGCTGAATTGCTGTGTGAGTTCTAGAAATTTTGTGGAGAAGCCTTCTGGGTTTTCCACATAAAGTATTATGCCATCTGTGAAGAGAGAGAGTTTGAAGTCTTCTTTGCCAGTATGGATACTTTTATTTCTGTTTTTTGTCTGATCCCTGTGGGTAGGACTTCTAGTACTATGTTGAACAGTAGTGGAGAGAGTGGGCATCCCTGTCATGTTCCTGACCCTAAGGGAAAAGCTTTCAGTTTTTCCTCATTGAGAATGATATTCACTGTGGGCTTTTCATAGATGGCTTTTATGATATTGAGGTATATTCCCTCTAGGCCTACACTTTCAAAAGTTTTAATGAAGAAAGGATGCTGTATTTTGTCAAATGCTTTTTTCTGTATCAATTGAGAGGATCATATAATTCTTCTTTTTTTTTCTTTTATTAATGTTCTTTATCACGTTGATTGATTTGTGAATGTTGAACCACCGTTGCATACTAGGAATAAATCCCACCTGTTCTCAGTGAAGAATTATTTTAATGTACTGTTGGATCCTATTGGCTAGGATATGGGTGAGTGTTTTGCATCTATGTTCATCAGGGGTATTGGTCTGTATTTCTCCTTTTTGGTGAGGTCTTTACCTGGTATTGGTATCAAGGTAATTCTGGCCTCATAGAACGAGTTTGGAAGTTTTCTTTCCATTTCTATATTTTGAAACAGCCTCAATAGAATATGTATTATTTCTTCTTTAAATGTTTGGTAAAATTCCCCTTGGAAGCCCTCTGGCCCTGGACTCTTGTTTTTTCGAGGTTTTTAATTACTACTTCAATTTCTTTACTGATTATTTATCTCTTAAGATTGCCCATGTCTTCCTGTTTCAGTCTTGGTAGTTTAAAAGTTTCCAGGAATGTATCCATTTCTTCCAGATTGCTTAATTTGTTGTCATATAGTTGATGGTAATAATTTTTAACAATTGTTTCTATTTCCTTGGAATTATATGTGATCTCTCCCCTTTCATTTATGATTTTATTAATTTGTGTCCTTTCTCTTTTCTTTGGGATAAGTTCAGCAGGTTTATCGAACTTATCAATTCTTTCAAAGAACAAGCTTCTAGTTTTGTTGATGTGTTCTATTGTTCTGTTTCTATTTCATTGACTTCTGCTCTAATCTTTATTAGTTCTCTTCTTCTGCTTGGCTTGGGCTTTATTTGCTGTTCTTTCTCCAGGTTCTTTAGGTTTAAGGTTACTTGTGCATTTGGGATTTTTCTAAATTTTTGAGAGAGGCTTGAATCACTATGTACTTTCCTCTTAGGACTGTCTTTGCCACTTCCCATAGATTTTGAATTGATGTGTTTTCATTTTCATTAGTTTGCATGAGTTGTTTAAGTTCTGTAATTTACTGGATGACCCATTCATTCTTTAGCAGGATGCTCATTACACTCCAAGTCTTTGAGTTCCTTCCAAATTTTTCTTGTGTTTGAGTTTCAGTTTAAAAGCATTGCAGTCTAAAAATATGCAAGGAATAATAACAATCTTTTGGTATCAGTTGAGACCCAATTTGTGACCCAGTATGTGATCTATTATGGATAAAGTTCCATGTGCACTAGAGAGGAATGAGTATTCCTTTGTTTTAGGATGGACTGTTTTGTATATATATCTGTGAAGTCCATCTGGTCCAGTGTATCATTCAAAGCTCTTGTTCCTTTGTTGAACTTCTGCTTATATGATCCATCCATTGCTGTGAGTGGAGTGTTGACATCTCCTACTATTAATGTATTATTAACCATGTGTTTCTTTACTTTGGTTATTAATTGGCTTATATAATTGGTTGCTCCCACATTGGGGTGCACAAATATTTACAATTGTTAGATTTTCTTGTTGGATAGACGCTTTAAGTATTATATAGTGTCCCTATGGATCTCTTCATACAGTCTTTGGTTTAAAATCCAATTTGTTTGATATGAGGATTGCTACCCCAGCCTTCTTTTGAGGTTCTTTAACCTGGCAAATAGTTCTCCATCCCTTCATGTTCAATCTGGAGGTGTCTTTAGGTTCAAAATGAGTCTCTTATAGACAGCATATGGATAGGTACTCCTTTTTTATGCAATTTGATACCCTGTGTCTTTTGATTGGAGCATTCAGCCCATTTACATTCAGAGTAATTATCAAAATATATGAATTTAGTGCCATTGTATTGCTTGCAAAGTCCCTTTTTCTGTAGATTACCATTGTTACTTTCTAGTCTCGTTACTCCTACGGTTTCTTTTCACTTACAATATCCCCCTCAATATTTCTTGCAGGGCTGACTTGGTAGTCACATATTCTTTGAGTTTTGATCTCTCCTGGAAATTCTTTATTTCTCCTTTCATTCTGAGTGACAGCCTTGCTGGTTAAAGTATTCTTAGCTGAGTTTTCTTCTCATTTAGTAGACTGAGTATATCTTGCTAGCTGTTTCTGGCCAGCCAGTTTTCTGTGGATAGGTCTGATGTTATTCCCATGTTCCTCCCTACATACATAAGAAATTTTCTCCCCCTAGCTGCTCTCAGGATAGATTACTTATCTCTAAGATTTGCAAGTTTCACTATTATGTGGGGGTGTTGATCTATTTTTATTGATTTTGGGAGGGGTCCTCTCTGCCTCTTAGATGTGGATGCTAAGTGGATCCCACTTTGATCCCAGTGATTTTGGTATTGGTCCTTTCAATCTATCATTGAATTCTCTAAGCCTCTCTTCATGGGCTATTAGTTGTTTTCCCTCTTTTCTTCAATTTCCTTCTTTTCCATCATTCTGTCCTCTAGATCACTTATTCTCTCTTCTGCCTCATTGACCCTACCTGTTAGAGCATCCAATTTAGAATGCATCTCATTCATCGTATTTTTTTGTTTGGTCTGATTAGATCTCATTCCTGCTCTTAGAGATTCTGTATTGTCATATATACTTTTTTCAAGCCTAGCTATTAACTTTTTTTTTATAAAGAGGGTTTTTTTTTAAGATTTTATTTATTTATTCAACAGAGATAGAGACAGCCAGTGAGAGAGGGAACACAATCAGGGGGAGTGGGAGAGGATGAAGCAGGCTCATAGCAGAAGAGCCTGATGTGGGGCTCGATCCCATAATGCCGGGATCATGCCCTGAGCCGAAGGCAGATGCTTAACTGCTGTGCCACCCAGGTGCCCCAGCTATTAATTTTCTAATTGCTATCATGAATTCTATCTCTGACAGCTTATACCCATATCCATTAGCTCTGTGGCAGAGGACATTGCCTCTGGTTCTTTTGTTTGTTGTGAGTTCCTCCTCTTAGTCATTCTGCCCAGCAAAGAATGAGTGAGCTAATGAAAAGAACCCAAAATATCAACCACAACCCAAGAAAAATGCACCCTGGAAAAAATCTGAAGTGGTTGGAAACTACCACAGATGCACAAAAAAGCCAAGATGATCCAAAGCAATAAAAAAGAGTAGGGTGGAGAGGGACTATAATCTCTCAGGGTGGACAAAGCAGAGTGCTCTGCCTGTTTCTGATTCATTTTTGGTCTCTGTGTTAGAAGACACTCTATTCCAAAATTGCAAAATCAGAACTATATATATGTATATGATATATAGTTATATATGATATGTATGATATATATATGATATACATATAATTGAATAGAGTGAAAATATATATTATATATAACTTTATATATATATTATATATATAATTGAAAAGAGTGAAAAGGAGACTAGAATGGGGCATTAATCTATAAAATGTAGATGTGAAAAAAATAAAAGTTAAAAGGCAACTTAAAAACATGTTGCAAAATAAGATCTGTTTGAAATGGTGGAAAAAAGTTGAAAGAAAGAAAGAAAGAAAGAGAGAAAGAGAAAAAATAAAATGGAAAGGATTGTAAAATTTTAGCCTGAAGGGTGAATGAGTCGTGAGGAAACACCTGCAGCTCAATATATTTTCCTCTGACATTGGTGTTTCACAGACCTGTGAGATCTATAAGATTGTCATTCACCTGTTCTTCCAGTCTGTCTTCTGGGGGAGGGGCTTGCTGCTTGGCTTCTCAGGTGTCTTTGCCTATGTGGAGTTAGCCCACACCTTTTCAGGGGTATGGGCTTAAAGTGACCTGGTGGTCAGTGTGACTTTTTTCCCTGGCAGCTTTACACACCTCTTCAGAGGGTCAGAGCAAATATGTCTAGTCTGGGATCTCTGGTACAGACCTGCAAGTTCCTGGCCCACCTCTTTAATAAACCCCCCAGATCAAACTGTCTCCATCTCTGTGTGCACTAAGCTACACAGACTCCTGCAGTTCACCCCCACTGCAACTCCCACAGTGGGAGTCCCTGTGGCCCAGAAAAGTTGCTGCACCCCATGTCTTTGTGCCTGAGATGGTTGTGGTCTCACATGTAAACTGCACCCCACTGCTTCCAGGTCCCAGCTAAGTGCTGCCCTACTGCTCTTTTGGGGGCCTTTTCCACCCTGAGAGTTTTTGTCCAGTTGTGGGTGCAGCTTCTGTGTATGTGAAACTCTGGAAGATCCCACAGTTCAGTCCTCCTTCAATTTTCCAGGGGATTTCCCCAGGGCCACAAGCATCACTGAGCTCTGTTTCCTTGCGACTCTGAGCAGCCAAGGGCTCTCACACCCATTTCACTCTGCTATTCCCAGGTCATGACTAGGTGCTGTCCTACATTCTTTTCTGGGGCCACTGCTGGTCTGAGAGCTATTGCCGAATCATGTGCACAACCGTTTCATCCCTGCCAGGGGATGGTAAAGTGTTTGCACATTCCAGAACTTTTCAGGGTTCTCAGGCAAAGAGCAGTCTCCCTACTAGCCCTGCTCATGGTTTATGGCAACCGTAGCTGAGAGTCCCTTCTGGGATTGCTGAACATAACCAGTTTCCCTACTCTACTGCATGGACACTCTATCGGTTCAGGCTCACCCAACCCTTCTGAGTCTCCTGGGATCCTGAGACCACAAAGACCCACCTAGAATTCTGACTTATTCATCCTTTGTGCCCTCCTTAGAAAAGGATGTCTCTCACTGAAGCAGATTTCTAAGGGTTCCGATTTTGTTCTCCAGTGTTATATCACTTTCCTGTAGCCAGCTTATTGAATCTCTCTCCCTCCTCCATTTGTCTTCTGATGTTTCCCCTCAGATTCACAATTTCCCACCTCCTACCTTTCAAAAAGCAGTGGTTTTTCTGCTTGTAGAGGTCCAGATATATTTTCTTACATCCCAGGTTTATTTTGTGTGTGTTCAGACTGGTTTGATAGATATCCAGTAAATTCGAGGGACCAGATGAAATGAGGTCCCCTTGTCTGCCACCATCTTGTCCCTTTTCCTGCAATAAATCAATATTGATCAATAATGACCTTGAACGTAAATGGACTAAACTCTCAAAACAAAAGCTATAGAGTGACAGAGTGGATAAAAAGAGAAAATTCATCTATATGCTGCCTACAAGAGATTCATTTCAGACCTCAAGACAGCAGCAGATTGAAAGTGAGGTGATGGACAAACATCAATCATGCAAATAGATGTCAAAAGAAAGCCAGAGGGAAAAAAATTAAAAAGCCAGAATAGCAATACTTATATTGGACAAAATAGATTTCAAAACAAAGATTGTAACAATAGACAACAAAAGGACACTATATAATAATGGGACAATCCAACAAGAAGCTATAAGAATTGTAAATATTCATGGACTCAACATGGGAGCTGCAAATACACAAAACAGGTAATAACCAACATAAAGGAAATAATCAATAGTAATGCTATAATACTAGAGGATTTTAATACTACACTTACATCAATGGACAAGTGGTTCAAACAGAAAATCAACAAGGAAAGGGTGGTTTTGAATGACACACGGACCAGATGGATTTAACAGATATAATCAGAACATCCTATTCTAATAGAACAGAATATGCATTCTTTTCAGGTGCATACGGAACATTCTGTAGAATACCTCTCATCATAGGCCACAAAACAAGTCTCAACAGATTAAAAAAGCTCAAAGTCATACCATGCATGTTTTCTGAACACAATGCTATGAAACTGGAAATCAACCACACACACACACACACACACACACACACACACACCCAACTCTGGAAAGAGCACAAATACATGGAGGTTAAATAACATCAAACTAAACAATGAATGGTTCAACCATGAAATCAAAGAGGAAATAAAAAATTATATAGAAAGAAATGAAAACAAAACCACAATGGTCCAAAATCTTTGGGATCTAGAAATATTTTGGATTTAAAAGTTTGTAGCAATTAAAGTTCTACCTCAAGAACCAAGAAAACTTAAACAACTTAACCTTAAACCCAAAGAAGCTAGAAGAAGAACAACAAACAAAACTCCAAATCAGCAGAATTAAAGAAATAATAAAGATTAGAGCAGAAATAAATGATATAGAAACAAAAAAAAAACAAAAACAAAAGCAGACCAATGAAACCAGTGACTTGTTCATTGAAAATAATCAATAAATTTGATCAACATCTAGCCTGATTTATCAAGAAAAAAGAAAGAAAGTCAAATATATAAGATAGCAAATGAGAGAGGAGAAATAACAACCAATATCACAGAAATACAAACAACTGCAAGAGAATAATATAGAAAAAATATATTCCAATAAGTTGGATAACCTAGAAAAAAGGGTACATTCCTAGGAAGATAACCTCCCAAAACTCAGGAAGAAATAAAAAATTTGGAAAGACCATTTACTAGCAAGGAATTTGAATCAGAAATAATAAGACAAGCAAACAAACAAAACAAGGACCAGGATCAGATGGCTTCACAGGTGAATTCTGCCGAATATTTAAAGAAGCATGACTTCCTATTGTCTAACAATTCCAAAAAAATGAAAGAGAAAGGAGAGCTTCCAAATACATTTTATGAGGCCAGTACACTGGTACCAATACCAGGTAAAGACACTACCAAAAATAATTTTTTTTTGAAAGGACAATTAACAGGACAATATCTTTGATAAACAGAAGCAAAAATTCTACATTAAATATTAGAAAACCAAATTCAATGATACATTTAAAAAATTTTTCAACATGACAAAATGTGATTTATTTCTTGGGTTGCAAGACTGGTTCAATATTTGCAAAACAACTGTAATACATCACATCAATAAAAGAAAGGATAAAAATGCTTATTTAAATAAATGCAGAAAAGGTATTTGAAAAAGTACAACATACACTCATGATAAAAACCATCAACAAAGTATATTTAGAGGTACTATACATCAACATATTAAAGGCCATATAAGAAAACCACACTGTTAAATTCATACTCAATGATGAAACTGGGAACTTTTCCCCTAAGGTCAGTAACAAGACAAGGAAGTCCACTGCCAACATTTTTTTTTGTTCCTTTGTAAATCTAGTAATTTTTTAAAAAAAAATTTTTTTTTTAAAGATTTTATTTATTTATTTGACAGAGATAGAGACAGCCAGCGAGAGAGGGAACACAAGCAGGGGGAGTGGGAGAGGAAGAAGCAGGCTCATAACAGAGGAGCCTGATGTGGGGCTCGATCCCATAACGCCGGGATCACGCCCTGAGCCGAAGGCAGACGCTTAACCGCTGTGCCACCCAGGCGCCCCTAAAAAAAAAAAATTTTTATTATGTTAGTCACCATACAGTACATCCCCGGTTTCCAATGTAAAGTTCGATGATTCATTAGTTGCTTATAACACACATTGCAGCATGCAATATGTGCCCTCCTTATTACCCATCACTGGTCTATCCCATTCCCCCACCCCCCTCCCCTCTGAGGCCCTCAGTTTGCTTCTTATAGTCCATAGTCTCTCATGCTTCATTCCCCCTTCTGATTACCACCCATTCTTTATCCTTCCTTCCCCTACCGATCTTCTTAGTTCTTATGTTCCATAGATGAGAGCAATCATATGATAATTGTCTTTTTATGCTGACATATTTCACTTAGCATTATCTCCTCCAGTGCCGTCCAAGTTACAGCAAATGTGGAGAATTCGTTCTTTCTGATAGCTGAGCAATATTCCATTGTATATATGGACCACAATTTCTTAATCCAGGCATCTGTTGAAGGGCATGTCGCTTCCTTCCACGATTTAGCTATTGTGGACAATGCTGCTATGAAGATTAGGGTGCACACGGCCCTTCTCTTCACTACGTCTGTATCTTTGGGGTAAATATCCAGTAGTGCAATGGCTGGGTCACAGGGTAGCTCAATTTTTCACTTTTGAAGGGACCTCCACCCTGTTTTCCAGAGTGACTGTACCAACTTGCATTCCCACCAACAATGTAGGAGGGAATCCCCTTTCTCCACATCCTCTAAAGCAATTGTTGTTTCTTGCCTTGTCTATTTTTGCAATTCTAACTGGCGTAAGGTGGTAANTTTGCCATTCTAACTGGCGTAAGGTGGTATCTCAGTGTGGTTTTGATTTGAAGTTCCCTGATGGCTAATGATTTTGAACATTTTTTCATGTGTCTGTTAACCATTTGTATAGACATTGGAAAAGTGTCTGTTCACATCTTCTGCCCATTTTTTGATTTATTTGTTTCTCATGTATTGAGTTTGAGAAGTTCTTTGTAGATCTTGGATACCACTCTTTTATCTATAGTGTCCTTTGCAAATCTATTCTCCCATTCCGTGGGCTGTCTCTTAGTTTTTTTGACTGTTTCCTTGGCTGTGCAGAAGATTTTNGTCTTCATTGGAAAAGTGTCTGTTCATATCTTCTGCCTGCCCATTTTTTGATTTATTTGTTTCTCATGTATTGAGTTTGAGAAGTTCTTTGTAGATCTTGGATACCACTCTTTTATCTATAGTGTCCTTTGCAAATCTATTCTCCCATTCCGTGGGCTGTCTCTTAGTTTTTTTGACTGTTTCCTTGGCTGTGCAGAAGATTTTGATCTTGATGAAGTCCCACAAGTTCATTTTATCTTTTGTTTCTCTTGCCTTTGGAGATGTGTCAGGAAAAAGGTTACTTTGGTCGATGTTGTAGAGGTTGCTACCTATGTTCTCCTCTAGGATTTTGATGGATTCCTGTCTCACATCGAGGTCTTTAATCCATTTGGAGTTTATTATTGTGTATGCTCTGAGAGAGTGGTCAAGCTTCATTCTTTTGCATGTAGCTGTCCAATTTTCCCAGNTGTTTCCTTGGCTGTGCAGAAGCTCTTTATCTTGATGAAGTCCCACAAGTTCATTTTATCTTTTGTTTCTCTTGCCTTTGGAGATGTGTCAGGAAAAAGGTTACTTTGGTCGATGTTGTAGAGGTTGCTACCTATGTTCTCCTCTAGGATTTTGATGGATTCCTGTCTCACATCGAGGTCTTTAATCCATTTGGAGTTTATTATTGTGTATGCTCTGAGAGAGTGGTCAAGCTTCATTCTTTTGCATGTAGCTGTCCAATTTTCCCAGCACCATTCATTGAAGAGACNCCAGCACCATTTATTGAAGAGACTGTCTTTTTTCCACCGGATGTTTTTTCCTGCTTTATCAAAGATTAGTTGCTCAAAGAGCCGAGAGTCCATTTCTGGGTTCTCCATTCTGTTCAATTGGTCTATGTGTCTGTTTTTCTGCCAGTACCATCCTGTCTTTGTGATCACCGCTTTGTAGTACAGCTCGAAATCGGGCATTGTGATGCCCCCAGCTTTGTTTTTCCTTTTCAACAGTTCCTTGGCGATTCGGGGCCTTTTCTGGTTCCATACAAATTAGGACTATTTGTTCCAGTTCTTTGAAAAATGTCCTTGGTATTTTGATCGGGATGGCATTGAAAGTGTAGATTGCTCTGGGTAGCATGGACAGTTTAACTATGTTAATTCTTCTGATCCATGAGCATGGAATATTTTTCCACCTTTTGTGTCTTCCTCAATGTCCTTCAAGAGTGATTTATAGTTTCTAGAGTATAGGTCCTTTACGTCTCTGATTAAGTTAATTCCAAGGTAACGTATGGTTTTTGGTGCTATTGGACATGGGATGGATTCCCTAATCTCTTTCTTCAGTCCCGTTATTCGTGTATAGAAATGCAACTGATTTCTGGGCATTGATTTTGTATCCCGCCATATTACTGAATTGCTGTATAACTTCTAGTAGTTTGGGAGCAGATTCGTTTGGGTTTTCCATAAAGAGTATCATGTCATCTGCGAAGAAAGACAGTTTGACTTCTTCTTTGCCGATTTGGATACCTTTGATCCCTTTTTGTTGTCTGTTTGCTGTTGCCAGGACTTCTAGTACTATGTTGAATAATAGTGGTCATCCTTGTCGTGTTCCTGAAATTAAGGGAAAGGCTTCCAGCTTTTCCCCATTGAGAATAATATTTTCTGTAGGCTTTTCATAGATGGCTTTTATGTGACTGAGAAATGTAGCCTCTCTTCCTACACTCTGAAGGGTTTTAATCAGGAAAGGATGCTGCATTTTGTCAAATGCTTTTTCTGAATCAATTGAGAAGATCATATGGTTCCTGAGTCTTTTCTTGTTGATATGATGTATCACGCTGTTCAATTTGCGAGTGTTGAACCCACTTGTATCGCAGGGATGAATCCCACTTGGTCATGGTGGATAATCCTTTTAATGTACTGTTGGATTCTCTTAGCCAGGATGTTTTTGAGGATTTTGGCGTCCATATTCATTAGGAAAATTGGTATGTAATTCTCCTTTTTGATGGGGTCTTTGCCTGGTTTGGGGATCAAGGTAATATTGGCCTCATAGAATGAGTTTGGTAGCTTTCCTTCCGTTTCTATTTTTTGAAAAAGCTTTAAGAGTTTAGGTATTATTTCTTCTTTGAATGTTTGGTAGAATTCCCCAGGAGAACCATTGGTACTGGAGTTTTCTTATTTTGAAGGTTGTTTATCACTCTCTCAATCTCTTCATAATTTATTGGCCTGTTTAAGAAATCAATTTCTTCCTGTTTCAGTCTTGGTAGTTTATAAATTTCCTGGATGTACTCCATCACTTCCAGATTGCTTAATTTATTGTCATATAGATGTTGATAAAAGTTTCAAATAATCCTTCCAATTTCATTGGTGTTGGTTGTGACTTCTCCTTTTTCATTCATAATTTTATTAATTTGGGTCCTTTCTCTATTCTTTCAAATAATCCTTCCAATTTCATTGGTGTTGGTTGTGACTTCTCCTTTTTCATTCATACTAGTCCTGTTGATCTGCTCTACTGTACTTTTGGTTTCTAATTCATTGATTTCTGCTCTAATCTTGGTCAACTGCTTCCTCATGAGAGTATTAGGCTTGTCCATCTGTTGCTGTTCCAGCTTCCTGAGGTGAGAATATAAAAACTGCATTTTAGATTTTTCTATTCTACTGAGTGAAGCATGGATGGCTATGTATTTCCCCCTTAGGACTGCCTTTGCAGTATCCCATAGGTTTTAGACCTTTGTGTTTTCATTCTCGTTGGTCTCCATGAATTGTTTAAATTGATTTTTGATTTCCTGGTTTATTGAGTCATTCCTGGGCAGGAGAGTTCTTAGTCTCCAAGTGTTTGGTTTCTTCCAAATTTTTCCTTGTGTTTGAGTTCCAATTTCAGAGCGTAGTGGTCTGAGAATATGCATGGATAATTTCAATCTTTTGGTACCGGTTGACACCTGTTTTGTATTCCAGAACATGGTCTATTCTTGAGAATGTTCCATGGGCATTAGAATAGATTGAGTATTCTTTGGATCTGGGGTGTAGTGTTCTATATATATGAGGTCCAACTCATCGAGTATGGCATTCAAAGATCTTGTTTCTATGTTGGTTTTCTGCTCCGGTGCTCTGTCTATTCCTGATAGTGGAGTGTTGAGGTCCCCTACTATTAACGTATTTTTATCTATATGTCTCTTATTCTGGTTAAGATTTGGATTGTGTATCTTGATGCTCCCCTGTTAGGGGCATATATATTTATAATTGTCATATCCACTTGTTGGATACAACCTTTAAGAATAATATAGGGCCCTTCTGTATTGCTAACTGTCATCTTTAGTTTAAAATGCAATCTGTCTGATATGAGAATTGCTACCCCAGCTTTCTTTTGAGGTCCGTTGGCATGAAGATGGTATTCCATCCCTTTACCTTCAGTCTGAATGTATCTTTAGGTTCAAAATGAGTCTCTTGTAGACAGCAATTGGATGGGTCATGTCTTTTATCCAATCTGCAACCCTGTGGCTTTTTATGGAAGCATTCAGACCATTTACATTGAGACTGATTATTGAAAGATATGATTTTAATGATGCCATGTTACAAGTAAAGTCTTTGTTTTTATAGATTGTGACTTTCTGTTCTGTATCTCTCTTGGGGCCTTTTTACTTTTGTAGAACCCCCCTTAATATCTTCCATAGGGCTGGTTTCATGGTTATGAAATTGGTCAATGACTGGCGATTCTTGAAGTCATTTATTTCTCCATCCATTCTGAATGACAGCCTTGCTGGATAAAGGATCTTTGGCTGCATGTTTTTCTCTGAAAGTGCTTTAAAAATGCTCTCCAACCCTTTATCTCATTCCAGGTCTGTGTAGACAGGTCTGATGAAATTCTGATACCTTTGCCTTGGTACGTGAGAAATTTCTTTGCCTTGCCAACTTTCAATACTGTATCCTTGGATCTAATATTTGTGAATTGCACTATGATGTGACGTGGCGTATGTTTGTCATGGTTCAGCTTGGGAGGGGTCCTCTCTGCCTCTTGGACACGAATGCTTATTTCCCTTGCTAGATTAGGGAAGTTTTCAGCTACAATATGTTCAAATATCTCTTCTAGACCTCTGTTTTTCTCCACCCCCTTCAGGGATGCCAATGATTCTGACATTGGATCATTTCATTGAGTCAGTGATCTCCCGTAACCTACATTCGTGGGTGTTGATTTTTTTATGTCCAGCTTCTATTTTTGCTTTTTCTTCTACTAACCTATCCTCTAATTCACTAATACATTCTTCTGCCTCAGTGACCCTGGCTGTCAGAGCCTCTAGTTTTGACTGCATTTGGCTCATAGATTTTTTAATTTCTGCCATATTTGCTCTAATTTCCGCCTTTAGAGTTTCTATATTCTCATTAACATTTTCGTTAATACTTTTTTCAAGTCTACACATCATCTTGACCATTGTTACTCTGAACTCCATTTCTGATAATTTGGTTATATCCATATCCATTAGTTCTGTGGCAGAGGCCACAGACTCATTGTCTTTCCTTGCTGGGGGGGACTTCTCCTTCTCATCATTCTGATGAGGAGAGGTTGCGGGGTTGTCCGGAGCCCAAATTTTTGACCGGGACCCAGGCCATGCACCCTTGTTTTATAGGGATCTTAGGGATGGGGGCTTTTTTTTTTTTTAAAGATTTTATTTATTTATGTGACAGAGAGACAGCCAGCAAGAGAGGGAACACAAGCAGGGGAGTGGGAGAGGAAGAAGCAGGCTCCCAGCAGAGGACCCTGATGAGGGACTTATTTCTGGAACGCGGGGATCATACCCTGACCCGAAGACAGACACTTAATGACTGTGCCACCCAGGTGCCCCGGGATGTGGTCTTCTTGATTTTTCACCCTGCCTTTTGGGGAAGGGGCCTGCCGCACTGATACTCAGGCAACCCTGTTGGGGTAGAGTCTCCCTGTCCCCGCGAGGGGGGATGGGGATGGGCACACTGTGAGCTGGTATTTCCAGGCTTTTGTTCTCTGGTGGGTTTCCCTGGTGGTTTGCTGTGCCTCTTCTGAGAGTCAGAACAGCAGTGGCCAAATCTCAGCCTCTGTCTCAGAACAGATGGATTGTGGCCCATTCTCCACTGATGTTCTGGCCACTTTAACTCTGTTGCTGTTGGTGCTGCTCAACCCTGTAGCATCCTGGGATGTGCACCCCACACCCGGCATCCCAGCCCTCACTTCCAGGCCTGCCGCATCTCTGTCTTTGTGCTTCTTACACTGCCAGCCACCAGCCGCCAGCCGTCCCCTGCCTGCTCCTGGAGCTCCTGGTCTCAGTCTGTTTCCAGTGAGCACACCGGAGTTCCAGAGTTCCATGAGAAGTCTGGTGGCTTGCGATCCCGGCTCATGTTCCCAGTCTGCTCTCTCGCAGATACAGGTCCGCGAGTCCGCCCGCTCCCCCCTGCAGGTGGCTACCACTTCCCGGTGCCTGAATGCGGTGGCTCTCTCCCCCTTCTCTTTATCTTCTGATATCTGTGCGTGGTTTCACGGCTTCCCGCTTCGTACCTCAATACTCAGCGCTGGAGACGTTCCTTTGTAGAGATCCAGATGTATCTTCCTGTGTCTCAGGCTGATTCTGTGGATGTTCAGGCTGGTCTGGTACCTATCCAGCTCGACTAAGGGGACCCCCACTGTCACCATTTTTATTCAACATAGTACTAGAAGTCCTAGCCACATCAATCAAACAATGAGAATAAAATAAAGGCATCCAAATTGATAAGAGATAAATAAAACTTTCAATATTTGTAGATGACATGGTACTATTTAGAGAAAACCCAAAAGTCTCCACCAAAAAACTAGAAATGATAAATGAATTCGGTAAAGTACAGGATTCAAATTCAATGCACCGAAATCCGTTGCATTACTATACACTAATAAGGAAGCAGCAGGAAATGGAATTAAGCAAAAACCCTATGGTACCTAACATAACATAATAAAAAATTAATTAAAAAATTAGAAAAAGGAAACAACCCGATTTACATTTGCACCAAAAAATATAAAATACCTGGGAATATGTTTAACCAAAAAGGTGAAAAACCGGAGGTTAAGATGGCGGAGGATTAGGGGACACCTTTTTCAGCCGGTCCCCTGAGTTGAGCTGGATAGGTACCAGACCAGCAGGAATATCCACGGAATCAGCCTGAGACACAGGAAGATACATCTGGATCTCTACAAATGAACATCTCCAGCGCTGAGTATCGAGGTACGAAGCGGGGAGCCGTGAAACCGCGCACAGATATCGGAAGCTAAACAGAAGGGGGAGGGAGCCGCCGTGTCAGGGCGCCGGGAAGCGGTAGCCACCT
>NC_048238.1:48603968-48644800 GCF_002007445.2 Ailuropoda melanoleuca | reverse complement strand
CATCCCAGGGATGAATCCCATTTGGTCATGTTGGATAATCCTTTTAATTTACTGTTGGATTCTATTAGCCAGGATCTTGTTGAGAATTTTGGCGTCCATATTCATTAGGGAAATCGGTCTGTAATTCTCCTTTTTGATGTGGTCTTTGCCTGGTTTGGAGATCAAGGTAATATTGGCCTATACTGGATCTTGAAAAGCTAAGCCAATTCAAGGGAAGAAGAGGTTTATATGTGAATGTCAGATGCGACTATGATTTCCCAGTGAAGGTTATAAGAAAGGCATTAACCAAAATAACTTTTTTTTAGTGTCATTTTTTTTGGTATCTTTGTATATTTTTTAACATATTCTTTTTTTTTTTTGGTGTTTGTATGTATGGAGGTTTGACACTCTGCTTCTGAAATTGTTCAGCTGATAATTTATTTTTGTATTCTTTACTTTTCTAGATATTTGGAAATAGCATTTATAAGGAAGTGTATTACTGTGTACCTGTTATTATTAAGGTCTTTTTCATATGCCATCTGATTTTTTAATCATAAGAACATATGAAAAGGAGAGGAGACTCATGGCTATTAAAAGATTGCCTAAATTACTGTAGTTAAAAGGGCCCCCCCTTTTCATATTCTACCTTGAATATAAAAGCACACTCTTTATTTAAAAGTCCCTTTTATTGGGGCGCCTGGGTGGCACAGCGGTTAAGCGTCTGCCTTCGGCTCAGGGCGTGATCCCGGCGTTATGGGATCGAGCCCCACATCAGGCTCCTTTGCTGTGAGCCTGCTTCTTCTTCTCCCACTCCCCCTGCTTGTGTTCCCTCTCTCGCTGGCTGTCTCTCTGTCAAATAAATAAATAAAAAATANATATATATATATATATATATATATATATACTGCAGCAAGGGAGACAAAAGCAAAAAACAAGCTATTAAGATTACATCAAAATAAAAGCTTCGGCACAGTGAAGGAAAGAATCAACAAAACTAAAAAGCAACCTACAGAATGGGAAAAGATATTTGCAAATGACTTATCCAATAAATGGTTATTATCCAAAAAATACAAAGAACTGATAAATTTAAACACCCAAAAAAGAAATAGCCCAATTAACAAATGGGCAGAAGACATGAACAAATATTTCTCCAAAGAAGACTTCCAGATGTCCAACAGACACATGAAAAGATTCTCAACATAATTCATCATCAGGGAAATGCAAATCATATCTACAATGAGATATCATCTCACATCCATCAGAATGGCTAAAATTAAGAACACAGGAAACAATAGGTGTTAGTGAAACTGTGAAGAAACAGGAAATGTCTTGCACTGTTTGTGTGAATGCAAACTGGTGCAGCCACTCTGGAAATCAGTATGGAGTTTCCTCATTAAGTTAAAAATAAAACTATTCTATGATTCAGTAATTGTAGAACCAGGTATTTACCAAAATGGTACAAAAATACTAGTTCAAAGGAACACATGCATGCACCCATATGTCTATGACAACCATTATTTACAATAGCTGAAGTATGGAAGTAGACCAGGTGTCTATCGACAGATAAATGGATAAAGATGTGATATATTTATAGTCAATGTAATATTATTTCTACATAAAAGATAATGAAATATTGCTATTTGCAATAACATGGATGGAGCTAGAGAGTATAATACTAAGTGAAAAAGTCAGTCAGAGAAAGACAATACCATATGATTTCACTCATAAGTGGAATTAAATAAGCAAAGGAAAAAGAGAGAGAAGACAAACTAAGGAACAGACCCTTAAGTATAGAGATCAAAGTGATGGTTACCAGAGGGGAGGTAGGAGGGGGGTTGGGTGAAGTATGTGATGAAGATTAAAGAGTATATTTATCATGAAGAGCACTGAGTAATGCAAACAATTGTTGAATCACTGTATTGTACACCTGAAACTAATAATAACACTTCATGTTAACAATACTGGAATTATTGTAAAAAACAATAAAAATAAAAATAATTAAAATTTAAATATTCAAAAGTTATACAACCAAGTTACTTTATTTTTTTCCTCCGAAACCATCATGCTGCTCATGGATTTCCTAATAGAACTCTGAACAACCAGTGGTCAGTGAGCCATTATAAAGATTTTTCCAAACAGTCCTTTCAAAGGAGGAAGGAAGCTCAAGGTTTTAAAAGTTATTAATGGCTGAGCTGGCACCATAATTTAGGTCTTCCCCTTTCTGGGGCAGAGCCTCAGTTTTACACACCTATGGAAACACATATCTTAGATTTTTTTGAGATAATTACTATTGTCTGGTTAGGATATAACTGACTGAAAATAATGTTCTTCTTTCCTGTAACATGGTGTTTATTGGTATACATGGAAAACTTTACTGACTACTAAGCTACCAAATATGGATTCTATAAATAAGCTTTTAATGAACAGAAGTGAATAAATTAGAATTAACCATAGTAGTTTAAAACTTCTCTCTACAGTCTTCCTGCAACTTAACCCAAAGGAGTAAATGCTTTTGAATGATACTAAGAAAATAAAAAACAAAACTTATGGCATATTTCTTCAAAAATGACTTTCTGTCAGTGTTCACTATCTCCCTGAATGATAATATTTAAACCTTGGGCTCTTCTTCATTATCTCCCTTATTCCTTGTCACTCCTCCTTTCAATCCATGAAGTGGTCCTCTCACAGTTACCTCCTATGTATCTACCTAATTTCTCCACTTCTCTTTATCTCTTACTACTGTATTCCCAGCTTCCCATCTCCACCAGCACCCTAGTCTAGGCTATTGTCATCTCTTTCCTGGTCTTCTTGCTTTCACTTTTGGCACACTGCAAACACTTCCATGCTTCTGCTAGAAGAATGTTTTTATAACACAAAGATGGCCATTTCACCTCCCTGTTAAAAACTTTGCAATGTTTTTCCCAGTAGTAGTCATAGAGAAGAAAATGCTGTTGCTTAATCCTGGGACACTTCTTGTTCAACAATGGATTTTCTTTCTTCTTTCAGAACTCAATATTTCCTTCCTGACCTTTTTTTTGTTAGGTCAAATAAAGTTTAAATGCTCTCTGTCACTGTACTTCTCTGCCATTCTTGTCAGTCATTTTTCTAATTTTACATATTTTTGTGGTGTTATTCGATTAGTGTTTGTTTCCTTCACTAAAAGTCCATGAAGATAGCAACATTTCTGATTCACTCTGTATATATTTGTCTTAGTCTGCCTGGGCTTCCATAACAAAATACCATAGATTGGATGGCTTAAACCACAGAAATTTATTTTTCATAGTTCTAGAAGATGGAAAGTCCAAGATCAAGGTACCAGCAAGATAGACTTCATTCAGAGGCCTCTTCTTTTGGCCACACTGCAAATTTACTGTGTACTTACATGGTCTCTTCTTTGTGCATGGGTGGGGAAAGATAGCAACATATCTGATGTCTCTTCTTATAAAGACACTAATCCCATCATGAGGGCCCCCCTCATTACCTCATCTAACATTAATTGTCTCCCAAGGTCTCTATGTCTAAATACCATCACATATGAAATGAGGGTACAAACATTCAATCCATAACATTACACATCAGCCATCACAGGGTCTGGCACACATCAGCCCTCAACAATTATCTGTTGTAAGAATAAAATAATGGATTTTTATCTGGCATAACTGTATGAGTAACTGTTTCCTTGCTCCCTGGTGAAACTGGTGAAAACAGAAAAAAATCCTCTGGAAATAATCTTAAGGTCAAGCATCAAATAAGGAAACATCTATTCAAGACAATATATGAAAATACAGTAAGAAAAGTGATAGTCTCTTATATTTGAACCATGACTTCTTCTTTCCTCATTTCTCCCAGTTTGGTGAGGCAATAAATCCACCCCAGACTGCTGCAGCCAAAAACAGGGCTCCCTCTCCTCCTAGCTCTGAACCAAAGGACTTTGTTCCTGGGAAAAGTATGACTTCAGTATTTGTATCCTGTATCCAGCTGCCTGTTAGAAAGGCTAAGTCGTAGGTAAGTGTGTTTGAGAGTTGGGGGCTAACTTTGTCCACCTGGCCCTCACTTTTGGAATGGTGACTCTCCCTTGGGTGCGACACACTGAGAATATTAGGGTCTTGATGGCCATTCTTCCAGCTCATGAGGTAATGTTTCCACCCAAAGAAAGACAAGCCCAGATCATTTCAGGCTGTTGGCCATTCTACTACCCAACCTGCACTAACTGATCAGCTTCTAGAGCGAGGGTGTCACTTATAGAGAAGCTTATCAGTCAAACCCATCCTTAGTTTCAGAGTCTTGGCTCAGAGATTTTGCCTGGAGGGAGAAACAGACTATAAAACATGTAGCTCCTAATTTCTTCCCCAAGGAATAAACTTTATTTGCAATAAAACATGGTAAACTTTAAATCTAGGGCATACTCAGGAACAGTGGAGTTTGTAGTGAAAGGCACTTAGGTGGATTCATGGACTTAATGAAGATACAGACAATAATATGGGCCAGTTAGCTTATAGTTGATAAACTGGTGGGAGACAGCCTCCTGTCAGAATAAATATCAAACACTGATCTCAGAAACTATTCCATCAAAGGAGTTATAATTTGATGAGATTAGGTTTTAGAGATATTTATGGCTCAAGATATTGTTGGAAATGATAGAGCAATCAGCCAGCAATTGGTGGAGCATAACAACTGGAGGTAGTCAAGGTAAGAGTGGAAGAAAATCCTACCAGTACCACTGTCATCCCACGATGACTGTGAGCATGTCCAAAGCTGTATTGAGGAGCACTGTAGACTTAACACTGTGGTAAGGAACCAACTTCACCAAAATAATCTACCTAGTTACTTAACTAAAGCAAGCAAATAACAATAACAAATCCCAGAAGGATGGGAAGTACCCAAAGTTGCTAGAATATATTATCTTAAATGTCTGGTTATTAAATCAAAATTATGAAGGTTGAAGACAAACTATGTCTGTTTCTATATAATCTACACATCAGTAAAAAATAAGGCAACAGAAGTCACCTGGGATCCTAACCCAATGTTGGCATTAACAGGAAAATATTTTGAAACAGTCATTACAAATGTTTACATAACTAAAGGAAAACATGATTAAAGAAGTTAAGAAAGGTCTAATGATAATATTGCATCAAATAGAGAATATCAATAAGTAGACAGAAATTTTGAAAAAGAATGCAGTTAAAATTCTGGAGTGAAAAGCAAAATAACTGAAATTTTTAAAAAAGAAAAACTATCCCTCAATATTAGACTTGAACTGACAGAAGAAAGAATTAGCATACATGAAGCTAGATCAAAATAGGCTATTTTAGCCAAAGAACAAATGAAAATAAATAAAAAAAATGTGAACAGGGCCTCAAAGAAATGTAGGACACCATTAGGAGCACCAACATATGTGTAATGCGAGTACTGGTAAGAGATAAAAGATAAAAAGAAGAAAAATATCTAAAGAAATAATAACAATAATCTTTCCAAATTTATTGAAAAACAATCCTATATATTCAGGAAACAACAAACTCCAAGTAGGATAAATACAAAGAGACCCACAAACAGGTGCTGAAAGTCAAAGATGGAAAAGAAAATGTTGAAAGCAACAAGAGAAAAATGGCACATCACTTTAAGAGAACTTCAGTAAGATTAACAGTTGACCTCCCAGCAGAAATAGTGAAGGACAAAAGGCAGTAAGGTAACATATTCCTTGAGAAGTACTCTAGGAAATAAACTATCCACCAAAAAATCTTTATCTAGCAAAACTATTGTTCAAAATAAAGACAATACCCTTTCACAGATAAACAAAAACTGAGATAATTTATTGCTTGGACTTGCCTTACATGAAATACTAAAGGAAGTTTCTAAGGCTGAAAGAAAGTGCCATAGATGGCATTTGAATCTGCATAAAAAAAGAGCATCAGTAAAGGTAATTATATGAATATAAGAGAAATTATAAATATATATAATTTTGTCCTTTTTTCTTAACTGATTTAAAAAGCAATTGCATAAGATAGCATGTATTAATCACATTCTTGGACTTATACTAAAAAATGTAATGTATGTATGTATTATGATACAGTTGCCATAATAGCACAAAGGAAGTACATGGGATAAATGCTGTAATAGATTAAGAAAAAAGCAATATTACAATATAGTTGGGTTGTAACATTAAGAGATATAAGAAGCATGACAATGACACCTCAAAAAGATAAAAAAGACAATAACTACACAGAAATTACATTTCTACATATTACCAGAATTATGCAAGTATAAATCTGAAGGTGATTCTGATATATTAAGGTGTAAAGATATGCCCTATGGCAATCACTAAAAAAACCTTGAAAATATAATGAAATAATACTAATAAAATTAAAATGATAGTTTTATTTAGATTTTAACTTCAGTTGACATACAGTATTTTATTAGTTTCAGGTGTAAAATACAGTAATTCAACACATCCATATATTGCTCAGTGATTATCAAGAAAAGTGGACTCTTAATCCCACAGATATAATAGATATTTTTATATGGCGAGTCAAAATGGCAGTTTAAAAAATATCCATTCAATGCCAAACAAAGCAGTAAGGCAAGAATAAAGTAACAAAAATATGAGACATATAGAAAACAAAAAGCAAACTGTCACACATAATTCCAAATATATTATTCAATAAATGTGAATACATTAAACAATTCAAACAAAAAAACATTGTCAGGAAGGGAAAAATGTGCCAACTAAATTATATACATGAGACACACTTTAGATTCAAGGACGCAAATTGAAACTAAAAGAATAAGAAAATATATTTTGCAGAAACAGAAACCACAGGAAAGCTGGAGAGTCTATAGTAACATCAAATGAAATTGAATTTACTTTTTTTATACTAATTTTTTATTATGTTACGTTAGTCACCATACAGTACATCCCTAGTTTTTCATGTGAAGTTCCATGATTCATTACTTGCTTATAACACACAGTGCACCATGGAATACGTGCCCTACTTAATACCCATTACCAGCCTATCCTGATCCCCCACCCCCCTCCCTTCTAAAGCCCTCAGTTTCTTTCCCAGAGTCTATAGTCTCTCCCCCTTCTGTTTAGCCCACCTTTCTTCTTCCCTTTCTTCTCCTACCGATCTTCCAACTTCCTATGTTTCATAAATGAGTGAAACCACATGATAATTGTCTTTCTCTGCTTGACTTATTTCGCTTAATATTATCTCCTCCAGTCCCGTACAGTTGCTGCAAATTTGTGAAATGGTTCTTTTTGATGGCTGAATAATATTCCATTGTATATATGGACCACGTCTTCTTAATCCACTCATCTGTTGAAGGCCATCTCAGCTCCTTCCATGATTTAGCTATTGTGGACAATGCTGCTATGAACATTGGGGTGCATATGGCCCTTCTCTTCACTATGTCTCTTCACTGGGAAAATACCCAGTAGTGCAATTGCTGGATCATAGGGAAGCTCAATTTTTAACTTTTGAAGGGACCTCGACACTGTTTTCCAAAGTGACTGTAGAACTTGCATTCCCACCAACTGTAAGAGGGATCCCCTTTCTCCACATCCTCTGCAGCATTTGTTGTTTCCTGCCTTGTCAATTTTTGCCATTCTAACTGGCGTAATGTGGTATCTCAATGGTTTTGATTTGAATTTCCCAATGCTAATGATTTTGAACATTTTTCATTGTCTGTAAGCCATTTGTATGTCTTCATTGGAAAAGTGCCCCTTCATATCTTCTGCCCATTTTTTGATTTGATTATTTGTTTCATGTGTATTGAGTTTGAGAAGTTCTTTCTAGATTGTGGAGACTAATCTTTAATCTGTAGTGTCATTTGCAGATATATTCTCCCATTCTGTGGGCTGCCTCTTAGTTTTTTTGACTGTTTCCTTGGCTGTGCAGAAGCTTTTGATCTTGATGAAGTTCCACAAGTTCATTTTTTCTTTGGTTTCTCTTGCCTTTGGAGATGTGTCATGAAAAAAGTTGCTGTGGCCAATGTCAAGGAGCTTGCTGCCTATGTTCTCCTCTAGGATTTTGATAGATTCCTGTCTCACATAGAGGTTCCTCACCCATTTAGAGTTTATCTTTGTGTATGCTGTGAGAGAGTAGTCAAGTTTCGTTCTTTTGCATCTAGCTGTCCACTTTTCCCAGCACCATTTATGGAAGAGTCTGTCTTTTTCCCACTGGATGTTTTTCCTGTTTGTCGAAGATTATTTGCCCATAGAGCTGAGGGTCCATTTCTAGAGTCTCTATTCTGTTCCATTGGTCTATGTATCTGTTTTTGTGCCAGTACCATCCTGTCTTTGTGATCACAGTTTTGTAGTATAGCTTGAAATCTGGCAATGTGATGCCCCCACCTTTGTTTTTCCTTTTTAACAATTCCTTGGCGATTTGGGGCCTTTTCTGGTTCCACACAAATATAAGGGCTATTTGTTCCAGTTCTTTGAAATATGTCCTCGGCATTTTGATTGGGATGGCATTGAAAGTGTAGATTGCTCTTGGTAGCATAGACATTTTAACTATGTTTCTTCTTCCAATCCATGGGCATGGAATATTTTTCCATCTCTTTGTGTCTTCTTCAATGTCTTTCAAGAGTGATCTGTAGTTTCTAGAATATAGATCCTTTATGTCTCTGGTTAAGTTAATTTGGAGATAGCGTATGATTTTTGGTGCTATTGTAAATGGGATGGATTCCCTAATTTCTCTTTGTTCAGTCTCATTGTTCGTGTATAGAAATCCAACTGATTTCTGAGCATTGATTTTTTATCCTGCCACATTAATGAATTGCTCTATAACTTCTATTAGTTTGGGAGTGGATTCCTTTGGGTTTTCCATATAGAGTATCATGTCATCTGCAACAAGAGACAGTTTGATGTCCTCTATGCTGATTCGGATACCTTTTATCCCTTTTTTTGTCTGATTGCTGTTGCCAGGACTTCTAGTACTATGTTGAACAATAATGGCAAGAGCGGACATCCTTGTCGTGTTCCTGATGTTAAGGGAAAGGATTTCAGCTTTTCCCCATTGAGAACGATATTCGCTGTAGGCTTTTCATAGATGGTTTTTATGAGATTGAGGAATGTAGCCTCTGTCCCTACACTCTGAAGGGTTTTAATCAGGAAATGATGCTGTATTTTGTCAAATCCTTTTTCTGCATCTATTGAGAGGGTCATACAGTTCTTGAGAGTTTTCTTGTTGATATGATCTATCACACTGATTGACTTGTAAATGTTGAACCACCCTTGCATCCCAGGGATGAATCCCATTTGGTCATGTTGGATAATCCTTTTAATGCACTGTTGGATCCTAATAGATAGGATCTTGTTAAGAATTTTGGCACCCATATTCATCAGGGATATCTGTAATTCTCCTTTTGGATGGGGTCTTTGGTTGGTTTGGGGATCAAGGTAATACTGGCATCATAGAATGAGTTTGGTAGTTTTCCTTATGTTTCTTTTTTTTGATACAGCTTCAGCAGAATAGGTATTATTTATTCTTTGAATGTTTGGTAGAATTCCCTGGGGAATCCATCAGGCCCTGGACTCTTGTTTTTCAGGAGGGTTTTGATCACTGCTTTAGTCTCTTCAAAATTAATCGGTCTGTTTAAATAATCATTTCTGGGGCGCCTGGGTGGCTCAGACATTAAGCGTCTGCCTTTGGTCCCGGGCATGATCCCAGGGTCCTGGGATCTAGCCCCATATCAGGTCCTTCGTTGGGAACCTTCTTCTTCCTCTCCCACTCCCCCTGCTTGTGTTTCCTATCTCACTGGCTATCTCTTTCGCTGTCAAATAAATAATTTTTTAAAAGTAAATCAATAATCATTTTTTCCTGTTTCATGTGTAGTAGTTAATAGGTTCCCAGGAAGAAATCCATTTCTTCCAGGTTGTTTAATTTATTGGCAATAGGTGTTGATAACAGTTTCTAATGATTCTTTCTATTTTCTTGGTGTTGGTCATGATCTCTCCACTTTTATTCATAATTTTATTAATTTGGGTCCTTTCTCTATTCTTTTGAATAAGTCTGGCCATTGGCTTATCAATCTTATTGATTCTTTCAAAGAACCAGCTTCTAGTTCTGTTGATCTGGTCTACTGTTCTCCTGGTTTCTAATTCATTGAACTCTGCTCTGATCTTGACCAACTGCTTCCTCCTGAGTGGATTAGGCCTGTCCCTCTGTTGCTGTTCTAGCCTCTTCAGGTGATAATATAAAAACGGTGTTTTAGTTTTTTTCTAGTCTTTTGAGTGAGGCTTGGATGGCTATGTATTTTCGCTTAGGACTGCCTTTGCAGTGTCCCATAAGTTTTGTACCGATGTGTTTTCATTCTCATTGATCTCCAAAAATTTCTTGATCTCATTTTTAATTCCCTGGTTTACCCAATCATTCTAGAGCAGGATGGTTCTTAGTTTCCAAGTGTTTGAGTTTCTACCAAAATTTCCTTGTGATTGAGTTCCAGTGTCAAAGCATTGTGGTCTGAGAATATGCAGGGAATAATATCAGTCTTTTGGTATCAGTTGAGACCTCTTTTGTGACCCAGTATATGGTCTATTCTGGAGAAAGTTCCATGTGCATTCAAAAAGAATGAGTATTCTGTTGTTCTGGGGTATAGTGTTCTGTATATATCTATGAGGTCCATCTGGACCAGTATGTCATTCAAAGCTCTTGTTTGTTGATTTTCTACTTAGGTGATCTGTCTATTGCTGAGAGTGGAGTGTTGAGGTCCCCTACCATTAACATATTATTATCTATATGTCTCTTTATTCTGGTTAAGAGTTGGCTTGTGGATCTAGCTGCTCCCCTGGTGGGGGCATAGATATTTATTATTGTCATATCCACTTGTTGGATACATCCTTTAAGAATAATATAGTGTCCTTCTATATCTCTAACTACAGTCTTTAGTTTAAAATCTTATCTGTCTGATATGAGAATTGCTACCCCAGCTTTCTTTTGAGGTCCGTTGGCATGAAAAATGGTTCTCCATCCCTTCACATTCAGTCTGGATGCATCTTTAGGTTCAAAATGAGTCTCTTGTAGACAGCATATGGATGGGTCATGTCTTTTTATCCAATCTGCAACCCTGTGGCGTTTTATGGGAGCATTTAGGCCATTCACATTGAGAGTGATTATTGAGAGATATGATTTTAATGGTCATGTTGCCTGTGAAGTCTTTGTTGCTATAGATTGTAAATTTCTGTTCTGTATCACTCTTGGGGTCTTTTTACTTTTATTGAACCCCCTTAGTGTTTCTTGTAGGGCTGGCTTGGTGGTCACATATTCTTTCAGTTTCTGCTGGTCTTGGAAGGTCCTTGTCTCTCCATCAATTCTGAATGACAGCCTTGCTGGATAAAGTATCCTTGGCTGTATGTTCTTCTCACTTAGTGGTCTGAATATGTCTTTCCAGCTTTTTCTTGCTTGCCAGGTGTCTGTAGACAGATCTGATGTGATTTTGATGTTCTTTCCTCTGTAGGTGAGGATTCTCTTCCCCCATGGCCACTTTCAACATTGTATCCTTGGATCTAATATTTGCATATTTTAGTATTATGTAACGTAGTGTATATCTGTTCTCATTGATCTTGGGAGGGGTCCTCTCCTCCTCTTGGACAAGAATGTTTGTTTCCTTTTCCAGGTTAGGGAAGTTCTCAGCTACAATTTATTCGAATATCTCTTCTAGACCTCTCTCCTTCCACCCCCTTGGGGATGCCAATGATTCTGACATTGGAATGTTTCATTGAGTCAGTAATCTCCCATAATCTACATTCTTGAGATTGAATTTTTTTGAGCCAAGTTCCCATTTTTTCCTTCTTTTCTATCATCCCATCTTCCAATTCACTAATTTGTTCTTCCTCATTTACCCTGGCCAGCAAAAGCATCCAGTTTAGATTGCATTTGATTCATAGTATTTTTAATTTCTGCTCTCATTTCCACCCTTGGATATTCTATATTCTCATTAATTTTTTTCAAGCCTACACATCATCTTGACCATTGTTACTCTGAACTCCATTCCTGACAATTTGCTTATATCTATATCCATCTGTTCTGTGATGGAGGCCAGATTCTCTCTCTCCTTTCTTTGCTGGAGATTCCTCCTCCTTGTCATTCTCATGAGGAGAGGTTGTGGGGATCCACAGAGCCCAAATTATTGATCAGGACTCAGGCAATGTGCACTTGTTTTATAGGGATGTTAGGGATGTGTGTATCTTGTTTTTTTAGCCTGTCTTCTGGTGTGAGGGGCCTGCTGTGCCGATACTCTGGCAACGCTGTTTGGGTAGAGTTGCCACGTCCCCTGTGAGAGGAGGTGGGGATGAACACAATGTGAGATGGTATTTCTGGGCTTTTGTTCTCTGGTGGCTTTCTCTGGCAGTTTTCTGTGACTCTTCTGAGAGTCAGAGCAGCAGTGGCCATATCCTAGCCTCTGTTTCAGAACAGAGATCGCAGTCCACTCTCCACTGAGCTCTTCTGGCCACTTTAACTCTGTTTCTGTCTGTGCTGCTAAGAACCCCACAGCATCCTGGGTTGTGCGCCCCACAGCCACTCTCTCAACCCTTGCTCCCAGGTCCCGCATGTCTCTGTCCTTTGTGTTTCTAACACTGCCAGCCACCCCGGGTTCCCACGCCAGCTCCTGAGCTCCCTGTTTCAGTGTGGTTCATGTGCGCTCTGGAGCTCTGGTTTTCAGTCTGGTCACGCTCATGCTCCCAAGCTCCCAGTTTCAGTCTGGTTCCAGTGAGTGCTCCAGAGCTCTGGTTTTCAGTCTACTCACACACGCATTCCTGGACTTCCGGTCTCAGTCTGCTTTCTCATGGGTGCTGGTCCGAGAGTTCAGCCTGCTCCCCAGTGCAGGTGGCTACTGCTTCACGGCGCAGAGCATGGTGGTTCCCTCCCCCTTCCGTTTATCTTCTGATATCTGTGCACAGATTCACGGCTCCCTGCTTTGTACTTCAATACTCAGTGCCGGAGATGTGTGTTTGTAGAGATCCAGATGTATCTTCCTACATCTGGGGCTGATTTCGTGGGTGTTCAGGATGGTCTGGTTGATATCCTGCTGGATTCAGGGGACCAGCTGATAAAAGGTCCCCTACTCCTCCGCCATCTTTTTCCCCCTCCTATTTTTAATTTTTAAAGATTTTTATTTACTTATTTGAGAGAGAGAGAAAGCACAAGCAGGGGGAGGGGCAGAGGGAGAGGGACAAGCAGACTCCCCACTGAACAGTGAGTAAGCCTGACAGGGGGCTCAATCCCAGGACCCTGAGATCATGACCTGAGCCCATGTCAAATGCTTAACAAACTGAGCCATGCACGTGCCCCTAATATTTTTAATTTTAATTTTTAAAAAATATTTTTCTTTTTAAAAATTTAGTGTAATTAACATACAATGTTGTATTAGTTTCTGGTGTGCAATATAGGGATTCAGCAATCCTTTTATTTTTTTTTCATCATCATAGGTATACTCTTTAATTCCCATCCGCTATTTCACCAATCCCCCTCATCCATCTTCTCTCTGATAACCATTAGTTTGTTCTTGATAGTTAAGAGTGTGTTTCTTCATCTGTCTTTCTCTCTTTTTACCTTTCCTCATTTGTTTTCTTTCTCAATTGCACATATGAATGAAATCATATACTATTTTTCTTTCTCTGACTTATTCTGCTTAGCATTATACTCTCTAGCTCTGTTCATGTTGTTGAAAATGGCAAAATTTCATTCTTTTTATGGATGAAGAATATTCCACTGTGTGTGTGTGTATAAAATTTAAACAGTATTCCACTGCATATATATGGATGTGTATATATATTTTAAATAATATTCCATGTATATGAATAATATTCCACTATATACATATGTGTGTATGTATATATATATATAACATCTTCTTTATCCATTCATCTATGGATGGATGCTTTGGCTGCTTTCATAATTTGACTATTTTAAATAATGTTGCAATAAACCTTGCAGGGCACAGATCCCTTTGAATTAGTATTTTTGTATATCTTGGCCAAATACCCACTGCTACAATTACTTCGTCATAGTGTATTTCTATTTTTTATTTTTTGAGAGACACCCTTATTGTTTTCCAGAGTGACTGCACTAGTTTGCATTCCTATCAATAATACAGGAGGGTTCCTTTTTCTCCACATGAACACCTGTTGTTTCTTGTGTTTTTTTATTTTAGCCATTCTGACAGGTGTGAGGTGATAGCTCTTAGTCATTTTGATTTGCGTTTCTCTGATGATGAGTGATATTGAGCACCAATTCATGTGTCTATTAGCTATCTGGATATCTTCTTTGGAGAAATCTCTGTTCATATTTTCTGCCCATTTTTTAATTGGACTATTTGTTTTGGGGATATTGAGTTGTATCCATTCTTCATGTGTTTTAGATACAAAATTTTTATTGTATATGACATTTGCAAATATCTTCTTCTATTCCCTAGGTTACCTTTTAGTTTTGTTGATGGTTACCTTCACTATCCAGGAACTTTTTATTTTTATTAATTTTTATTTATTTTTAATTATTTTAATTTTTCAAAGTTTTTATTTACTTATTTGAGAGAGGGAGAGAGTGAGCATGCATAGGGGCACGGGCAGAAGGAGAGGGAGAGAGCAAATCTCAAGCAGACTCTGTGCTAAGTGTGGAGCCCAACATGGTGCTTGATCTCATACCCCTGAGATCATGACCTGATCTGAAATCAAGAGTTGGATGCTTAATTGACTGAGCTATCCGGGTACACCCAGAAACTTTTTATTTTGATGAAGTCTCAATAGTTTATTTTTGTTTTATCTCCCTTGCCTCAGGAGACATATCTAGAAAAATGTTGCTATGGTCAATTCTTTTCAAGGATTTTTAGAGTTTCTGGTCTCACATTTTGGTCTACAATTCATTTTGAGTTTATTTTTGTATTTGGTGAAAGAAAGACGTCCGATTTCTTTGCCTTGCATGTGAGTGTCCAGTTTTTCCAACATCATCTGCTGAAGCAACTGGGTTTTTTGCCATTGGATATTCATTCCCCCGTTATCAAAGATTAATTGACCATATAATTAAGGGTTTATTTCTGGGTTTTCTGTTCTGTTCCTCTGATCTACATGTCAATTTTAGTGCCAGTACAATTATGGTTTAATTACTACTGTTTAGTAATATAAATTGAAATCTGAAACTGTGATACCTCCAGGTTTTTTTTCTTTTTTCAAGATTGTTTTGGCTATTCTAAGTCTTGTGTGGGTCCATACAAAATTTAGGACTGTTTATTCTAGTTCTGTGAAAAATGCTGGTGGTTTTTTTCATAGGGATTGCATTGAATGTATATATTGCTTTGGGTAGTATGGACATTTTAAAAATATTACAACCCACGAGCATGGAATACCTTCCATTTCCTTGTGTCCTCTTGAATTTCCTTCCTCAGTGTTTTGTAGTTTTTGGAGTACAAGTCTGAACCTCTTTGGCTACATTTATTCTTAGACATTTTATTGTTTTTGGTTCAGTTGTTAATAGGATTGTTTTTGTAATTTCACTTTCTTTTGCTTTATTATTAGTGCATAGGAATGCAACAAATTGCTGTACTTTGATTTTGTATCCTGCAACTTTACTGAATTCACTTATCACTTGTAATAGTTTTTTTGGTGGACTCTTTAGGGTTTTCTATATAGAGAACCATGTCATCTAGAAATAGAGTTTTATTTCTTCTGTACCAATTTAGATGCCTGTTATTTCTTAATGTTGTCTAATTGCTGTGGGTAGGACTTACAGCACTATGTTGAATAAAGGTGGTGACTGGACATAGGTATCTTGTTTCTGACCTTAGGGAGAAAGCCCCCAGTTTCTCACCTTGAGCATAATGTGAGCTATGGATTTTTCATTTAAGACATTTTTTGTGTTGAGTTATGTTACCTCTAGACTTATTTCTTAATAGTTTTTTATTATGTTATCTTAGTCACCATACAGAACATCCTTAGTTTTTGATGTAGTGTTCCATGATTCATTATTTGCATATAACACCCAGTGCTACATGCAAAATGTGCACTCCTTAATACCCATCACTGGCCTATCCCAATCCCAATCCCCCACCCCCTCCCCTCTGAAACCCTCAGTTTGTTTCCCAGACTCCATAGTATCTCATGGTTCATTCCCCCTTCTGTTTACCCCCCCTTCATTCTTCCCTTCATTCTCCTATTGATCTCCCTGCTATTTCTTATGTTCCATAAATGAGAAATCATATGACAATTTTCTTTCTCTGTTTGACTTACTTCACTTAGCATGATCTCCTCCAGTCCTGTCCATGTGGCTGCAAATGTTGGGTAATCACTCTTTCTGATGGCTGAGTAATATTCCATTGTATATATGGACCACATCTTCTTTTTTTAAAGATTTTATTTATTTATTTGACAGAGAAACAGCCAGCGAGAGAGGGAACACAAGCAGGGGGAGTGGGAGAGGAGGAAGCAGGCTCCCAGCAGAAGAGCCTGATGAGGGGCTCGATCCCAGATCGCCAGGATCACGCCCTGAGCCGAAGGCAGACGCTTAATGACTGCACTACCCAGGCTCCCCTGGACCACATCTTCTTAATCCGTTTGTCTAATGAAGGGCATCTTGGCTCCTTCGACAATTTAGCTATTGTGGACAATCCTGCAATGAACATTGGGGTGCATATGGCCCTTCTCTTCACTACATCTGGATCTTTGGGTAAATACCAAGTAGTGCAATTGCTGGATCATAAAGTAGCTCTATTTTTAACTTTTGAAGGGACCTCCACACTGTTTTCCAAAGTGGCTGTACCAACTTGCATTCCCACCAACAGTGTAAGAGGGATCCCCATTCTCCACATCCTCTCCAACATTTGTTGTTTCCTGCCTTGTCAATTTTTGCCATTCTAACTGGCATAAGGTGGTATCTCACTGTGGTTTTGATTTGAATTTCCCTGATAGCTACTGATTTTAAACATTTTTTCATGTGTCTGTTAGCCATTTGTATGCCTTCATTGGAAAAGTGTCTGTTCATATCTTCTGCCCATTTTTTGATTTGTTTATTTGTTTCTTGTGTGTTGAGTTTGAGAAGATCTTTGTAGATCTTGGATACCAGTCTTATATCTGTATTGTCATTTGCAGATATATTCTCCCATTCCGTGGGCTGCCTCTTAGTTTTTTTGACTGTTTCCTTGGCTGTGCAGAAGCTTTTGATCTTGATGAAGTCCCACAAGTTCATTTTTTCTTTGGTTTCTCTTGCCTTTGGAGATGTGTCATGAAAAAGTTGCTGTGGCTGATGTCAAAGAGGTTGCTGCCTATGTTCTCCTCTAGTATTTTGAAGGATTCCTGTCTCACATTGAGGTCTCTCATCCATTTGGAGTTGATCTTTGTGTATGGTGTGAGATAGTGGTCAAATTTCATTCTTTTGCATCATTTATTGAAGAGACTGTCTTTGTTCCACTGGATGTTTTTTTCTGCTTTGTCAAAGATTAGTTGCCCATAGAGCTGAGGGTCCATTTCTGGGTTCTCTATTCTTTTCATTGGTCTATGTGACTGTTTTTGTGCCAGTACCATGCTGTCTTTGTAGTATAGCTTGAAATCTGGCAACGTGATGCCCTCAGCTTTGTTTTTCCTTTTCAACAACTCCTTGGTGATTTGGGGCCTTTTCTGTTTCCACACAAATTTAAGGGCTGTTTGTTTCAGCTCTTCGAAAAATGTCATTGGCATTTTGATCGGGATGGCATTGAAAGTGTAGATTGCTCTGGGTAGCTCTAGACCTATTTTGCAGAAGGTTTTTTAAATCACGAATGGATGTTATACTTTGTCAAATGGTTTTTTACATTATTGAAATAACTGTATGATTTTCATGTTTTCTCTTATTGATGTCAAATGTCACATTGATTTCTTTTTGAATACTGAACCACCTTTGCATTCTGGTAATCAATCGGAGGACACGTATTGCATGGAGCACTGGGTGTTATACGCAAACAATGAATCATTGAACACTATATCCAAAAGTAATGATGTATTGTATAGTCACTAAAGTTTCATAAAAATAAATAAATAAATAAATAAATCCCACGTGATCATGTTGTGTGTGTGTTTTTTTTAAAGTGTTGTTAGATTTGGTTTGCTAATATTTTGAGGATTTTTGTTCTGTATTCATGAGAGATATTGGCTTGTAATTCTCTTTTTTTGTGATGTCTTTATCTGATTTTAACATCAAGTTGATACTGGCCTCATAGAATTAATTTGTATGTTTTCCTTCCTCTTGTATTTTTTTGGAGCAGCTTGAGAATACATATTAACTCTTCTTTAAATGTTTGGTAGAATTCACTTGTGAAGTCATCTTGTTATGAATTTTTGTTTTTTGGGAGCTATTTCATTACTGATTCATTTTCATTGTTGGTAATTGGTATGCTCAAATTTTCTAATTCTTCCTGCTTTTGTTTCAGTATTTTATATGTTTCTAGGAATTTATCTATTTCTTCCAGGTTGTCCTGGTTGTTGGCATATATGTTTTCATAATATTCTTTTCCAATTGTTTGTTTTTTCTGTGGTTATGTTTGTTATTTCTCTTCTTTCTTCTCTTTTTAAGATTTTATTTATTTATTTGATAGAGAGAGAGAACAAGCAGGAGGAGCAGCAGAGGGAGAGGGAGAAGGAGGATCCCCACAGAGCAGAAGAAACCTGATGTGGGACTTGATCCCAGGACCCCAGAATCATGACCTGAGCTGAAGGCAGTTGCTTAACCAACAAGCCACCCAGGTGCCCTATTTCTTTTCTCATTAGTGATTTTGTTTATTTGAGTTCTGTTGTTGTTGTTGTGTCTGGCTAGAGGTTTATCAATTTTGTTGGCATTTTCAAGGAACCAGATTATTGTTTCATTGATCTATTGCTTTTTTCAGTTTCTATTTAATTGATTTCTTGTTTAATCTTTATTATTTCCTTCCTTCTGCTGATTTGGAGTTTTGTTAGTTGTTCTTTTTCTAGCTCCTTTAGGTTTAATGTTAGATTGTTTATTTGACGTTTTTCTTGGTTCTTGGCTTTTATTGCTACGAACTTTTAAAACCACTACTGCTGGATCCCAATGATTTTGGACAATTGTACTCTCATTTTCATTTGTTTCCATGTAATTTTTTATTTCTTCTTTGATTTCATGGTTGACCCATCCATTGTTTGGTATGATGTTATTTAATCACCATGTATTTGGGCTCTTTCCAGATTTTTTCTTGTGATTTCTGATTTCTAGCAATGTGTTCAGAGAAGCAGCATGGTATGACTTCAAGTTTTGTTTTTGTTTTTTTTTTAATTTGTTGAGACTTGTTTTGTGGCCTATTATGTGATCTATTCTGGAGAATATTCCATGTGCACTTGAGAAGAATGTGTATTCTGCTGTTTTAGGGTGGAACATCCTGCATATGTCTGTTAAATCCATCTGGTCTAGTGTGTCATTCAAAGCCACTGTTTCCTTGTTGATTTTCAGTTTGGATTATCTGTTCATCAATTTGAGTGGGGTGTTAAATTCCCCTACCTTAATTGTATTACTATTATTTCTTTTTTTAAGATTTTATTTATTTATTTAGTTATTTATTTATTTGAGTGAAAGAGAAAGAGAAAAAGCAGAGGGAGGAGCAGAGGGAGAAGCAGACCTCCCACTGAGAAGGGAACCCAATGTGCAGCTCAATCCTGGGACTCTGGAATCATGACTTGAGCTGAAGGCACAGGCCTAACTAACTGAGCCACCCAAGCAACCCACTATCAATTATTTCTTTTATGTTTGTTATTAACTCATACATATCTAGGTGCTTTCATGTTGGTGTATATATATTTACACTTTTTATATCCTCTTTTTGGATGATCCCCTTCATTATTATATAGAGTCCTTCTTTGTCTCTTGTTTAGTCTTTGTTTTAAATTCTATTTTGTTCATGGGTACAGGGTGGCTCAGTCTGTTAAGGAACTGCCTCTTGATTTCAACTCAGGTCTTGGGATCAAGCCCTGCTTTGGGCTCCACAATCAGCAGAGAATCTGATTGAGGATTCTTTCTCTCCCTCTCCCATAGCCAAGCCCACTGATTTTTTAAAATTCCAGGTTTTAAATCCAGCTCGTTTTAAGAACTCTCAAAATTCTGGGTGTCTGGGTGGCACAGTGGTTGGGCATCTTCCTTTGGCTCAGGGCGTGATCCCGGCATTATGGGATTGAGCCCCACATTAGGCTCCTCTGCTATGAGCCTGCTTCTTCCTCTCCCACTCCCCCTGCTTGTGTTCCCTCTCTCGCTGGCTGTCTCTATCTCTGTCAAATAAATAAATAAAATCTTTAAAAAAAAATGACTCTCAAAATTCAGCCCCTTTTGTGTTCAAAGGAAAATATTTTGTGGATTTGTCTTCCCTGTTCATGGCCTCACCAGTGTGAAAATCTGTTTTCTGCCCTTCTCCATGCCACTGGCTCCCTTCCCACTACAGACAGCCCTGGTCTGTTTTGCTTCCAGACTATGTCTTTACCTTTCCTACCTTCTTTCCTACCATTTAGTTGTGGAGTTTGTAATGACAGTTTTTGTGTCATTTTATGGGTTATTTATGCTGATATGAGGGTTATCTAGTTCTATCAGTGGGATAGGCGGGCTTAGGATCCTCCTACTCTGCCGTCTTCCCAGCTGACCTCCTGATTCAACAATTCTATACATTACTCAGTACTCACCATAAATATTCTTAATTCCATTCACCTGTTTCACCCCCCCCACTACCCCTTTGGCAACCAGAAGTTTGTTCTCTATATTAAAGAGTCTGGTTTTGTTTGTTTCTTTTTTCTTGTTTGTTTTATTTCTTAAATTGCAAATATGAATGAAGTCATATGGTATTTGGTATTTGTTTTTCTCTGACTTATTTCCTTATTGTAATACTCTCTAGCTCCATACATATAGTTACAAATGGCAAGATTTCATTCTTTTTATGGCTGTGTAATATTCTATTATATATATAGATAGAAATAGATATATAGATATGTGTATGTATAGATAGATACAGATATTATGTGCCATGATCAAGTGGGATTTATCCCAGTAATACAAGGTTTCTTTAACATTTGAAGATCAATTAATGCAATATTATCAATAAAATTTTTAAAATCATGTGATCATCTCTATAGACACAGGAAATGCATTTGAGAAAATACAATGTCCTTTCATAATAAAAACACTTGACAAATTCCAAATAGAAGGGGGCTTCCTAAAATTGAAAAAAGCATCTAAAAAACTCACAGCTAACATCATATTTAATGATAATGGACTGGATGTTTTCCTTCTAAGGTCAAGATGTTTACTCTTGCTACTTTTATTCAACATTGTACTGGGGTTCTATTCAGAGCAATTAGTCCAAAAGAAAGAAACAAAAGATAACCAAATTAGAAAAGAAGAAGTAAATTTATCTCTATTTTTAGATACATAATTGTATATATAGAATATCTTAAGGAATACACTAAGAACAATATTAGAACTAAGAAATTCAGGAAGGTTTCAGGATACAAGGTCAATAAATACAAAATAGTTGTATTTCTATACACTTGTAATAAAACATCCAAAACTAAAATAAAGAAAAATTTTCATTTATAATAACATCAAAAAGAAGACAATACTTAGGGATAAATTTAATGAGTTGCACAAATCATATTCTAAAAACTAAAAACCATGTTGCAAGAAATTGAAGAATGTCTTAAAGATGGAAAAACAACCTATGAGCATGGATCATAAGACTTAAAATTGTTAAGATGACAGTACTCCTTAATTTCAACACAGTCCTTATCAGATGCACAACTGAGTTATTTGTAGAAATTTGCAAGGTAATTCTAAATTCATATGGAATCACAGGACCTCAGAATAGCCAAAACAGGGAAGCCTGGGTAACCCAATTGGTTAAGCATCTGCCTCCAGCTCAGGTCATGGTCCTGGGGTCCTGGGATCAAGCCCCATGTAGGGATTCCAGCTCAGTGGAGTCTGCTTCTCCCTCTGTGTCTGCCTGTCCCCTCATTCATGCTCTCTCTCTCTCTAAAATAAACAAATATAATCTTAAAAAAAGAATAGCCAAAACAATCTTGAAAATAAATAATGAAGTAGAAGCACTCGCACATCCTGATTTCACAATTTACTACAAAGCAGTGTTAATCAAGACAGTGTGAAAGTTGCAAATGAATACACATACTGATCGATGGAATAGAATTTACAGCCTAGAAATAAGCCAAGCATCTACTGTCAACTTATTTTCAGCAAGAGAGCCAAGGCTTTTCAATGGGGAAAGAATATTTTCAACAAATGGTGATAGCACAAATGGACAGCCATATGCAAAAGGATGACATTGGAACTCAAAATGGATCAATGGCTTGAATATGAGAAAAACAATCAAACTCTTAGAAAAAACAAAACAAAACACAGGAGTAAGTCTTCATGACTTTGGATTTGGCAAAGTTCCTTAGATATGACACCAAAGCACAAGCTACAAAAGAAAAAAAATGATAAATTGAGCTTTATTAAAATTAAAGCAGTGGTGCCTAGGTGGCTCAGCCGGTTAGGTGTTTGTCTTCAGTTTAGGTCATGATCCCAGGATTCTGGAATTGAGCCCCACTTCAGGCTCCCTGCTCTGTGGGAGAGCCTGCTTCTCCCTCTCCCTCTGCTGCTCTCCCTGCTTGTGATCTTGTTCTCTCTCTGTGTGTGCATCAAATAAATAAAATCTTAAAAAAAATTAAAGCAAACAACTTTTGTGTTTCAAAAGACACCATCAAGAAAATAAAAAGACACCAGAGGAATGGAAGAAAATATTTTCAAACCTTATTTCTGATAAGGGACTTGTATCTAGAATATATAAGTATTTTGAGTTAGTTTTGGCCAATCAATAGTGATGCTATTGGCTAGGAATGCCTGGGAGCACCAGTCTGGGCTTGTACTATTTGTGGCTGGCCCCCACAGAATATTTTTTTTTGCCAGGGCCAATGTTGTAGCTGTGACTCTTATTATGATTGGAAGACACATCTCAGCAACAACTATCAGAGAACTTTGGGAAAAGACAAAACAAAATAAAGCAAAATTTATTACTCACAAGTCCTGGAGGTTACACAGGGTTCACATACCCGGAGCCACACAGCAATGTCACAGATAGAGAGAAAGAGACAGTGGACCTGGGGTTCTTCCCCATTAAGACTGAGAATGGGATGCCTAGGGTTTCAAGGATTCACTTTTTACTGGTAAATTTAAAGCATAACAGTTGGAATTAAAGCAGGGGAAGGGAAAAGCAAGTAGTGAGTTAAACAATCAGTTATTGAGGTCAATCAGAGATTTCTGAAAAAAGAGGAACTTCATGGGTGGGGTGACATAGTTCTTTAATTGTGTAGCTGGCAGTGTGTTTATTCAAGAAGCATGTCTTTGAAGTGGATACCTTGACAATCAAAAGCTTAATGTCAGGCACTTGCATTAAAATTTTAAAAAGCTAACTGTCAGGGGCTTACACTACAGAAAGTAACACTTACAACTTCACAATAAGAAGATAAATCACCCAATTTAAAAATAAGGAAAGGATTTGAGTAGATATTTCTTCAAAAATATATAAATTGTCAATAAACACATGAAAAAAATTAGTCACCTAGAAAATAAAAATTGAAACCATAATATGGTACCACTTCACACCCACTAGCATGGATAGAATAATCAAAAACTCAGATAATAAGAAGTATTGGCAAGGATGTTGAGAAATTGGAACTCTCCTACATTTTTTTGTGTGTAAATATAAAACAGTACAGCGACTTTGGAAAACTGTCTGGAAGTTCCTCAAATTATTAAACATAGAGGTATCATATTGATGTGGAGAACAAATGTAAAAGAAATATAGAAAAAAATTAAACTTCCTTATAAGTTACAGCCCATTGGCAAGTACTTGAGACAGGTAGTGACCTTCCTCCAAGACCTCAACAGCTACAATGTAAATACTTTGCTAAAGGCAAAAGGCAACCTTAGTTTGACATTAGCCTGACCTCCAGGATCCTGTAAGACTTCATTAACATATAAAAATCTCTTTGGAAACTTCTTTTATCTCTATCCCCCAAGATATATGCTAGCAATCATCCTCCATAGATATGTCCCACTGATACACATCTGAAGGGTCCCATGAGTAAGGTTTTACTAGACAGCAGTAAATGACCTTACCCTAACAGTAGCTTGCCCCTCAAGGTCCTGGAAACCTTGCTTCCAAGTTCCTTAGAGACTTACACTATCCCTGGGCCTCTCTCAACTTGAAAGTATATAATCAGTCACTCCTCACAAACCTGGTACAGCTCTTTCTGCCCATGGGTCCTATCCTTTTGCTTTAATAAAACCACCTCTTTTGCACTAAAGACATCTCAAGAATTCTTTTTTTATTGTTCACTTCAAAACCCCAACATTTCACATCAATATGACTCAGTAATTTCACTCCTAGAGTGATACAGTCAAGAAAAATGAAAATGTATGTTCCAGACAGAAACTTGTTTATAGCAGCATTATTCAGAAGAGCCTACAGGAAACAATCTAAATGTGCACCAACAGATGAATGAATAAAGACATGCTTAACTGACTGAGCCACTCAAGCACACCTATGGCATATCTATGTAATGGAATATTGTTCAGCCTTAGAAAAGAATGGAGTAATAGCACATTCTATAGCATGAATAAACCCCCTGAAAATATTCTAATGGAAGAATTCAGTCACATATATATGAGACATATATGGTATTAGACATATGTGAGTGACTTCTTCCACTTAGAATGCCTTATTCAATATGACTCCATTCATATGAAACTCCAGAATAGAAGAATATATACAGGAAGAAAATAATGTTAGGGTTGTGGGTTGGGGGTGTAGGGGCTAAGTGGGCAACAGGCAAATGTTATCAGGATTTCTTTTTGAGATTATGAAAATGTTCTAAAATTAACTGTGGTAATGGCTGTACATTTCTGTGAATATATCTAATACAATTGAATGGTACACTTTAAATGGATAAATTGTAAGGTGTATAAATTATATTTCTGTAAAGCTGTGTAAAGAAGGAGGAATTAACACTTGAATGAATGTAGATAATTGGAGATGAACATAAGTTCAATCAAATAGCATAAAATCTGAATTAATATGATGTGCATGAATTAGATATTTTATTATCTATTTTCTATAAGCTATGAATCAACAAATTATCTAAGTGCCTAGAAATAAGAGCCCAAAAAATGGATCTGAACCTGGTTAGAGTAATTAGGAGACATAGTTTTAAGAACTAAGCACTGTTAAATAAGCCCATGAATAAAAAATGCATTAGAAGTTTGTAAGTGATCAAGGGCCACTGAGCCAATGTGAAAGTAATAACAAAAAAGGCAAGAAATCAAGATTGAGGAAGTTAAGGCTATTTACATCAAGTCCATCAGAGAGTTCTTCACCCTAGCTGTATATGGGAATCATCAGGAGAGCTTTAAATTCAGAATCTCTGGGGATGGGGCCTGAGCCTTGGCATTTATAGAGTTTCTTGTCTAAGTTTAACAGACTGACAGTGGAAAACTACTGGACTGGGCCAAAAGAAATTGGATATGGCCAAGAGAGAAATACTTAAGGAGGAATGCTTGCTTGGATGATTGATCCAGTTAGGTCCTTTGGTGAGCTCTTGAGGTTGTAGGGAATCAAATACCTGGGTATGGTAAGTAAGGTTATTCTGAAGTCTAAGATGTCAGACCTAAAAGGGACCTTAGTGATTCCCATGTCTAACTTCTGTTTCCCCTTCTCTACCAAGTGTGAATGGGTCATATGTATACAGAGAAAATAAAGGAATTGCCTGATGTCACAGTGAGTTATTGCGAACCTGTGGTCTTGTGATTCCAAATTAGTGTCCTTTACATAACCACTGCCTTCCAGCTTTACAGTATGCAACTAGATTTAAAAAGCAGGCAATTCTTAAATGGCCTATGCATTCAGTCCTTTCCCCAACTTTCTTTCCAAACCTGCCTAAGGGCTTCAAATCTTTATCTTAAATACTGCTCTTTGGAAGCTACATTACATAATCAGTTCAGCAATAAACACTTCAAGTTACATGACTTAGTCAAAGCAAATCTTTTGGCCTTGTTTTCCTGCCAAGATTCATGACTCCTGCCTGTCTCATCCTATAAGCATAATAATAAATACCCTTTGCTGAATACCAACAGCAAGCTAGGCACTCTAAGGCCCTTGGGATTTAGGAGCTGGTGAAGGAGATACAGCTTGAGTCCAGTACCATCCTTCTCTTTTCTTGACTTTTTGCCCTACCAAAGATCATAAATACCTTCTACTCACACCTATTCTTCTCCCCAAAGTTTACCATTACTGTGTTTGAAATGGGCTTGTGGCTTAGACAGACACTTGGACAAACATCTTGAGTACTGCTTAAGGGTCCACTGTTACCCCAGGGTAACAAGGGCAGAGCATTTTAGGTAACCCTGGGCAACATCAGAAAATCAAACTAGGTTGCTCTTCTCTCTAACTTGGGTCTGAAGCTCAGAAGGACTGTAACAGAACTGTTTTCTACAGATTTCCCTTGCACTTTGGTCCCAGGAGGAAATAATTAACACATACAAATTAGGAGAATACAGGGAGGGTCAAATAAAGAGAGTACAAAGTTGGGAGTGGGATGTAGGGAAACCACTAGGCCTAGTGCAGTGCTCACAATGGGGCTTCTCAACACTCTTAAGCTTGAAGGAGTTAATGGAGGGAGCTACTGAAATTAGGAGGGCAAGTTTCTTATGGACTGTCAGAAGAAGAACTGAGACCTTAAGTTGAGAGGTGCAGCCAGCTCAAAGTGACACTGCAGTGAGGGAGCTGGTAGACTAAAGACCCTGACTCTACTCTTCTCCCTTTCTCCAATATTCTGCCAGGGTTCCCCATAACCAAACCCAACTGGAAGCCAGAGGGCACTAGAGCTTGTTAAGGTACAAGTCAGCCTCCTGGGACAGGGAGCAGGTTGGAGGTGAGTATAGTGGATCTGGAGAAGAAAAAGGAAGCTAGCCAGCACAATTTGGCTGATGAATGCATCTCCCCAAACCACTTTCCCCTGCCATAAAATATGTTCTGGCTCTCTTATTATCTCTTTTCTGACATCCATTCTGATCCAAATTCTGACTCCAAAGACCTCCAGCTCCAGCATCCAATCTAGAAACTTCTAGTCTCAGAAACTTCTAGTATCAGAAATTTCCTGGCATCTTTGACCCTAGAACTCCACTGCTCCAGAATCCTTTTAGGAATCTTTGTCTTGAGAACTCAGCTGATTCTCAAGTCCCCTTTTCCTATCAATTTAGCTGGAGTATAAGGAGCATAGCTGAATTGCATCAGCTTTAGGGCAGGTACTGAGACTTTTGCTCCTCTGTGCACAACTCAGGCAAGCTATTGTCACTACAAATAATAATGAAAGATGTGTTTCATAAATCAGAGGCTGACATTGCTTATTGACCAGACCATCAAGGCAGAGTGAGTGATGATTTGAGGATTAAGGAGGCAGAAGAGATACCAAGTGAGAGGAAAATGCTGATTTGGCTAAATGGAATGACCTCTGTCTGCCTCATTGTTAGGTGAGGTAAGAAACGGGCAAGAAACATCATCTAAAGCTTAACCTCTACATCCTAGATGAATCTCCAGAGGCAGAAGGTCACAGTTTTAATCCCTCATGCAGAGTGCTTTCACCCAAAATGTATTCACCCTACCCACGGCAGATAGATGCCACAAGGAAAATAGCACTGAATTTGACATCAAAACATTTGGGTTTGGGGTGCCTTGGTGGCTCAGTCAGTTAAGCATCTGCCTTCAACTCAGGTCATAATCCTGGGGTCCTGGGAATGAGCCCATCCTCAGGCTCCCTGCTCAGTGGGGGAGTCTGCCTATACTTTTCCCCCTGCCCCTCCCCCCACACACATGCTCTCTCGGTCTTTCTCTCTCACTCTTTCTCTCTGTCTCATAAATAAATAAATAAAATCTTTTTTAAAAATCTGAGTTCAAGTCTCTTCTTATTATTTGTTGTGTGAACCTGAGCCACTTTTTTCCCATTTTTTTAAAGATTTTATTTATTTGTCAGAGAGACAGAGAGATAGAGAGAGCACAAGCAGGGGTAGCAGCAGGCAGAGGGGGAAGCAGGCTTCCCACTGAGCAAGGAGTCCACTGAGCAAGGAGCCCAATGTGGGACTCGATCCCAGGATCCTGGGATTATGATCTGAGCCAAAGGCAGACATTTAACCTACTGAGCCACCCAGGCATCCCTTCTCTATGTTCTTTAGTTAATCTAATAGGGATAACAGTCCCTTTTGTGCTTCCTTTATCCAAGGTGGTTTCTGAGGACCCAGTGAGATCATGTTTAGAATACCAGCAGTTTGCACACTGTAAAATGCTGACTCCAGGGTGCCTCCATATTGAGTATGTATGGATGAGTGAGTGACTTTCATCATCTTAGTGTATGTAACTGAATATGTGTGACTGGGTTTGAGAAAGTAGAGGAAAGAATCGGAATATGTGAGGGGCTATGTGTGAGAGAATAGGTGAAAAATAAATGTGTGTGGGTATTTGTGTGATAGCTAATATGTTTGATTGGAAACACGTGAAAGAGTGTGAGTGAGGAAATATGAATATTTCTAAGTTTGTGAGATTCTTTGAGTTTGTGAGAGAATAAATGCAGATGGTAGTATGCATGTATATATGAATGTAAATGCATAGGTTGGGCCATATGAAATTGCCATTATGCTTTAACATGAACAATTTCATATGGTTCAGCCTACCATATGTATATAAGTATGCAAGATTTCATGTGCATTTGAGGATGTATCAGTGAATTGTGCATGAACAAGCCAAGGTTCATATTTGTGAATGTATGTATATATTCAAGCAAATATGTATTTTTGTGTAAATGAACTGTGTGTGCAACCTAATGTGTACATTTTTGGTAGAGTGTATGTGAATGTGAATCTAAATGATCATACCCATGAATGTAAGTGTTTGGAAGGGAGGATGAGACTAAATATGACCATGCATGTAAGTTCAAGTGTGTGTGTGTGTGTGAGAGAGAGAGAGAGAGAGATTGAGAGAGAACATACCTAGACTTTGGGATCTACACTAGTAAACTCATGCCCTCTCTTCAACTCAGAACTTTAAAAAAGAAAACAAAAAACAAACAAATAAACAAAAACAAGGTTTCTAAGCTGAAATTTTCCACACAGACTTTCCACCGCAAAAGGGGGCCTTTTATTTTTAATTTTTTTCTCTTTGCTTTGAGTCTCATGCTTAGCCATTTTGGGCCAAGTAGAGGACTAAGTGCCCAGCTCTACTCAGATAATTGGGAACATTTTGCTGCACACAAAAAACTAGAAAATGACTGGCATGTGGGATTGAAACTTGGTACGGGCTGTAGCCTGCAAGACAAAGGGCCCCTCAGCTACTTTATTTGTTCTCTTTAAAAGTAGCCCTAAGTGACTGAAATATCACTTGCCACCACAAGCAGTATGAAATTTCACCACCAGTTGGAATTACATAACCATCTCCATGGCAACCAAAGCCCATAAACATGAGTATCACTGTTGGCTGGTTACATAGCAGTGGTTTTAGTGCCCCACCACCTCTCCCATTCAGCCCTTTCTATGTTGTTTTTCTTTTCTTTTTATTCTTCTCCTCTTATTTTTCTTTCCTGTCAAAATAAAGAAAATTAAATGTTGAGTAAAATGAGTGGAAACTGAAACTCCTTAGGCAGTGGGTGCACATGAGTCAAGGTTTCTCTGAGGAACAATGTAGGTGCTCAGCTTGCCTGCAGGCCAGCTCACACCAGAGAAATTACAGCCTTTCACCACTATACCACACCCCACAGACACACACCCTCTGTAGTGGCTACTGTTGAAAGGAAATCAGCCAAGCTGAAGAGAAAGCAGGCACAGGGTCTAAAAGAAGCCCTGAAAATTCATCCTTCTAGGACCACTTCCTTTGAATATTCCTAGGAGCCCTGGAGCAGTGACAACATGGAGATGGCAGTAGCAGATGTTTCTCAGTTAAGAGAATGAGATTTGGGGAAACGGGGACACAGCCATCCTTAGTCATTATTACTACATTTCCCAGACCTTTAGGCTGGGCTGTGTTCCCACCCTGGTCAAGAGGCAGAATCTGAGATAAAAAATGCAACCATAGGTATCAAGATTCATGGATTCTAAACCCTTGATCCATCTCTTAGTAGTTTTATGATCACAGATATCTAACAGAATCTCTGGGTTGCTGGATGCCTGAAAATGCAACACCTTTTGTTCCTGACTTAATCCCTAGAAACACTGGTCCTGGTGAGATCAGGGCCTAAATCCTCCTGGGGACTTTATATACTCTGTTTCTTGCTCCTTTTGCCCTGGTTGTTGCTGAACAGGCCCACAGCTTCCTGTATGAGCTCCTCTTCGGCTAGTGCTCTGAGTTTACTTAGAAACTACCTGTCAGGGATGATGTCAGTTGGTGAATAGTGTCAGGATGCCAGGTGTAGTGAAAGAGGAGAAAAAGAGATAGTAAGCTTTAAGCCCTGCCCACTCTTCCCTGAATGGTGGTGGTCCCAGAATCTTCATATAAATAGGAATTAGGGAGGCATTTCTCTGGGCAAGTGAATTGATTTTATATATGGTAAGTGTATTGGAGGTAGTTTTGAATGGCTAATGCATATTATTTTAAGCTTTTCATGGGAGGGCAGCTAAAATCTTTTTTCCAAACCTATTCCTTGGCAAGCCACTCTTTTGGCTCAGATTTATTTATGTCCAGATGTCTGTGTATATATGTGCACACATCTGTACCCAACTGTCAAAGGTTCCTGGAATGGGAAAGTAATATAAAGCCTTGAGGAAGCCTGGAGTTGGGCTGGTGTCACCAAGACAAGTTTGCTACTTACAGGCAAGCTGGAAAGACTAAATGAGTAGAGAATGAAAAATGAAATTATCAAGGGCCTTCAGCCTCAACAGGAATGGAGTTGGGACAATCAAAGCCTGATAGTTAAGAAAACTGTCATTCTTTGAGTATGTGAACTATGTGCCAAACATGATGTTAAATGATTCCATATACTTTATCTCATTTAATCCTCAGAACCTACTGCCCCTACCAAAGGTAGGTATTATGATCCTGTTTCACAAAGAGAAAAATGGAGAGTGGGAAAGTTTGTTAAAGTTCACATGACTGTAAGTGAAAGAGCTAGGATTCAGTTCCAAGAATACATGCCTCTATAGGGGACTGCCTTCTGTTTTTTGAAGCAGTAAGCTTTACTTGATTCTAGGTAATGGCTCCAGGCTCCATCCCTTACATCTGAGACTGTCCTAAGTGAGGTGTGCAATCAAGTATGGGAGTTAATGTTGGGCTGGCAAGAGAGTAAAGTCCATTCCCACTTCTGTGGGCCCAAACCATCAATACCCAGTGCCTTGCAATTGATTCATTGTGTGACATTATGCAAATCCTTCCCACTCTTTGGGTCAGTTTTCCCATCTCTAAAAGTAGTTGTGGTAAAGGCTAAATCAGATTATTTAGCACTATATCCGGCACCTTGCAGGAATATAATACATAGTAGCTTAAAAGATATTTGGGCCGAATGATTTTCCTGTTGGAATAATTTCTTTTTTTTCCTGTTGGAATAATTTCTGAATTTGTGACTCTTCTTATCAAGAAAGTACAATGATGTGCATTGAAAGCATAACATATCATTTTTAGGGCATTATCACCTTACAACTTTGAAGTAGCAAAATCACTTCCTTCAATAAACTTTGCAAAATACCTCCTCTGGGTCATACATTTTGTTAACACTGGGCTAGATTTTGGGACTTCTGTGATGCATGGGCCTCTCTTTGAGGGATTTCCCGGGAGAATCAGGATAGGGAGAACGTTCAAGAATAGATTAGGAGAACAAAGCAGCAAAAGTAGCCCTGATTAGCACAGGAGGGAAATGACTGAATCATGGCCCTGGGGGAGAGAGCTAAGGTAGCTTGAAAAGGCACCAGAATTGGGTGGTGGAAGTCAGAGGTGCTTTTAAAGAGCAGCAGCAATAACAGCATTGAAAATTCATCACAATGATCTATAAGGTCATTTATGATCTCTACTACCTCATTGGTCTCATCTCTCACTAATATTCACCTTGGTCACTCCAGCTGCTCTGGTTTCTTTGTTGTTTTTTGAACTACTCACACTATGACCTTCACATTTGCCTTTCCCTCTTCCCTCATATATTCAAATGGATTACTCTCACCTACTCCTGATGTGTACTCAAATCTCACCTTCTCAGGAAGACTTTTCTTTGCCATCCTATCTAAATTTACACTCACCTGTGAGGTCTAAGGATCTCCTGGGTTGCACAGGGAGAAACAGTTCCCCTGTTTGGAGTGCATTTGGGAGTGGTGGCATGGCCTCTCCTGGGACCAAAGAACTAGTGCCAATGTGCTGCCCTGTTACCTAGCATAGAAATAGACACCGGCTGATGTGGTGTCTTTAGACTTGGTCCCAGTGTTTTTGCTGCAGTTTGTCATAAACTCCAAACCACTACTCAGTCACACAATTGATTTCTGGGACAAAGTGGCACTGGCCATAGTGCAATACACTCCCCCAGAGGATCAGCACAGGTCCAACCACATGGATCTCTAAATTTTGGAGTTTCACATTGCAGCTGCGTGTCCAAGATAAAACACAGGAGTACTGTGTTGCTTGGCAGACAGAAAGCTCTGATGCAGGTAAAGGATCTGGTGGAATCCAGGAACACAAGACAGATGATCATTTGCTCCTCTGTGAGGGCTTCCTGAAGAGTGGCAGTCGTGAACTCCCTGGTCCAGGGACCAGAAAGTTGGGTGATGTTATTTTCCCCCTGCCCATCAGCACTGACTGGGATCTAACTTCCTTTTTTCTTTTTCTTTTTCTGTTTGTTTGTTTGTTTTTGATCTATCTTCTTTTAACAAGCAGACCAAAACACACCCAGGATCTAGCCTCCTTGTTTTATTTATTCTTTGGACCTCTTCTTAATATAGCCGTTACTCTCAGAAACAAAAATACAGCAATCTTTCCTAATAATCATACAAAAAAATACAGTGACACAGACAAAATGACGAGATGGAGGAATTCACTCAAAAAAAAAAAAAAGAACAGGGAGAAGTCATGGCCAGGAGTCTAATCAATACAGATACAAGTTAGATATCTGAACCAGAATTTAAAACAATAATCATAAGGATATTAGCCAGGCTTGAGAAAAGCATTGAAGATATTAGAGAATCCTTTACACAGAGATAAAAGAACTAGTCAAGCTACAATAAAAATGCTATAACTGAGATGCAAAAGTGAATGGGTGCAATGCCAATGAAGATAGATGAAGCAGAGGAATAAATCAGTAATATAGAAGATAAAATTTATAGAAAATAATGAAGCTGAAAAAAGAGGGAAAGAAAGGTATTGGATCATGAATGTAGACTTATTGAACTCAGTGACTCCTTAAAGCATAATAATATCATATCATATGAGTCCCAGAAGATGAAGAGAGAGAAAAAGGGGCAGAAGGTTTATTTGAGCAAATGATAGCTGAAGATTTCCCTGATCTCAGGAAGGACACAAACATTAAAATTCAAGAAACACAGAGAACTCCCATTAAATTCAGCAAAAACCAGCCATCACCAGGACATATCATAGTCAAATTCACAAAATACACAGACAAAGAAAGAATCCTGAAAGCAGCAAGTGAAAAAAAAAATGTCCTTAACCTGCAAAAGAAGACATATCAGGTTCATAGTAAATCTGTCCACAGAAACTTGACAGGCTGGAAAAAAGTGGCAAGATATAGTCAACATGCTGAATGGGGAAAAAATATGCAGCCAAAAACACTTTATTCAGCAAGGCTGTCATTCAGAATAGAAAGAGAGAGAAAAGAGTTTACTGGACAGACAAAAACTAAAGGAGTTTGTGACCACTAAACCATCTCTGCAAAAAATATTAAATGGTACTCTTTGAGTGGGGAGGAAAAAACAAGAGGAAAAGCAACAAAGATGAGAAAGGAATAGAGAACATTACCAGAAACACCAACTTTACAGGTAACACAAAGGCACTAAATTCATATCTTTCAATATTACTCTGAATTTAAATGGACTAAATGTTCCAATCAAAAACATATGGTATCAAAATGGATAAAAAAAAACAGGGCCCATCTATATGCTGCCTACAAGACACTCATTTTAGAACTAAAGATATGTGCAGGTTGAAAGTGATGGGATAGAGAACGATCTATCATGCTAATGGATGCCAAAAGAAAGTCAAAGTAACCATAATTCTGTCAGACAAACTAGGTCTTAAACCAAAGACTGTAACAAGAGACAAAGAAGGGGATTATATCATAATTAAGGGGTCTATTCATCAAGAATATCTAACAGTTATAAATATTTATGCCCTCAACTTGGAGTACCCAAATATAAAAATCAACTAATAACAAACATAAAGAAACTAATTGATAATAATACAATAAGAGTAAGAAACATTAATACCCCACTTACAGCAATGGACAAATCATCTAAGCAGAAAATCAACAAGGAAACAATGGCTTTTAATGACACACTCAAACAGATGGACTTAAGAAATATATTCAGAACATTTCATTCTAAAGCAGCAGAATACGCATTCTTTTCAAGTGTACATGGAATATTCTCCAGAATAGATCATACCCTAGGTCACAAATCAGGTCTCGACAAGTACAAAAAGAGTAAAATCATACCATGCAGCTTTTCAGACCACAACACAATGAAACTTGAAATCAACTGCAGGAAAAAAAATTGGAAAGACCACAAGGACATGGAAGTTAAAGAACATTCTACTAAAGAATTAATGGGTTACACAGGAAATTAAGGAAGAAATTAAGGGGTGGTTGGGTGGCTCAGCTGGCTAAGCATCTGTCTTCAGCTCAGGTAATGATCTCGGGGACCTGGGATTAACCCCTGCATTGGGCTCCCTGCTCACTGGGGAGTCTGCTTCTCCTTCTTCCTCTGCCTTTGCCCCCCACTCATGCTTGCTCACTCTCTCTCTTTCTTTCAAATAAAATAAAATAAAAAATAAATAAATAAATAACAAAAATCTTTTAAAAAATAAAGAAGAAATTTTAAAAAATGCAGGGAAACAAATGAAAACATGATGGTCCAAAACCTTTGGGATGCAGCAAAGGCAGTCTTAAGAGGGAAGTTCATTGCAAGATAGGCCTACCCCAAGAAGAAAGAAAATTCTCAAATACACAACCTAATTTTACACCTTGAGCCAGAAAATGAACAGCAAATAAAGCCTAAAGCCAGCAGAATAAGGGAGATATTAAACATTAGAGCAGAAATAAATGATATAGAAATGAAAAAACAAACAAAAAACAGTAGAACAAATCAACAAAACTAAGAGCTAGTTCTTCGAAAGAATTAATAAAAATGATAAACCCATAGCCAGACTTATCAAAAAGAGAAAAGAAAGGACCCAAATAAATAAAATCATGAATGACAAAAGAGAGATGACAGCCCAAACCACAGAAATGCAAACAATTATAAGAGACTACTATGAAAAATAAATATGCCAACAAACTGGACAATCTGGAAGAAATGGACAAATTCCTAGAAACTTAAAAACTACCAAAACTGAAACAGGAAGAAATAGAAAAATTTAACTGACACATAACCAGCAAAGAAATTGAATCAGTAATTAAAATCTATTAACAAAATGCAACAAACAGAAACTGGTGCAACCATTCTGGAAAACAGTAAGGAGGTTTCTCAAAAAGTTAAAAATAGAAGTAACCGGCAACCCAGCAATTGCACTATTAGGTACTCATTGAAGGGGCATGTGCACCCCAATGTTTATAGCACCAATGTTCACAATAGCCAAATATGGAAAGAGCCCCAATGCCTATCAACAAATGAATGGATAAAGAAGATGTGATTATACATAACATACGGAATATTACTCATCCATCAAAAAGAATAAAATCTGTAGTGTTATTTGCAAATATCTTCTCCCAATCTGTGGGCTGCCGCTTAGTTTTTTTTTACTGTTTCCTTGGCTGTGCAAAAGCTTTTGATCTTCATGAAGTCCCACAAGTTCATTTTTCCTTTTGTTTTTCTTGCCTTTGGAGATGTGTCATGAAAAATGTTGCTGTGGCCGATGTCAAAGAGGTTGCTGCCAATGTTCTCCTCTAGGATTTTGATGGATTCCTGTCTCACATTGAGGTCTTTCATCCATTTGGAGTTTATCTTTGTGTACGGTGTGAGGAGAGTGGTCAAATTTCATTCTTTTGCATGTAGCTGTCCACTTTTCCCAGCATCATTTATTGAAGAGTCTGTCTTCGATCCACTGGATGTTTTTTTCTGCTTTGTCAAAGATTAGTTGCCCATAGAGCAGAGGGTCCATTTCTGGGGTCTGTATTCTCTTCCATTGGTCTATGTGTCTGTTTTTGTGACAGTACCATGCTGTCTTTGTGATCACAGCTTTGTAGTACAGCTTGAAATCTGGCAATGTGATGCCCCCAGCTTTGTTTTTCCTTTTCAACAATTCCCTTGCGATTCAGGGCTTTTTCTGGCTCCACACAAAAGTAAGGGCTGTTTGTTCCAGTTCTTTGAAAAATGTCATTGGTATTTTGATCGGGATGGCATTGAACGTGTAGATTGCTCTGGTAGCAAAGGCATCCATCAGGGAAATTCAAATCAAAACCACATTGAGATACCACCTTATGCCAGTTAAAATGGCAAAAACTACAAGCCAGGAAACAACAAATGTTGGAAAGGATGTGGAGAAAGGGGATCCCTCTTACATTGTTGGTGGGAATGCAAGTTGGTACAGTCATTTTGGAAAACAGTGTAGAGGTCCCTTAAAAAGTTAAAAATTGAGCTTCCCTATGATCCAGCAATTGCACTACTGGGTATTTACCCCAAAGATACAGATGTAGTGAAGAGAAGGGCCATATGCACCCCAATGTTCATAGCAGCATTGTCCACAATAGCTAAATCATGGAAGGAGCTGAGATGCCCTTCAACAGATGACTGGGTTAAGAAGATGTGGTCCATATATACAATGGAATATTACTCAGCCATCAAAAAGAACGATTTCTCAACATTTGCTGCAACATGATGGGACTGGAGGAGATAATGCTAAGCAAAATAAGTCAAGCAGGGAAAGAGAATTATCATATGGTTTCACTCATTTATGGAACATAAGAAGTAGGAAGATTGGTAGGGGAAGAAAGGGAAGAAGAAAGGGGGGTAAACAGAAGGGGGAATGAAGCATGAGAGACTATGGACTCTGGGAAACAAACTGAGGGCTTCAGAGGAGAGAGGGGTGGGGCAATGGGATAGGCTGGTGATGGGTGTTAAGGAGGGCATGTATTGCATGGTGAACTGTGTGTTATACACAAGTAATGAATCATGGAACTTTACATCAAAAACTAGGGATGTACTGTATGGTGACTAACATAATATAATAAAAAATTATTATAAAAAAAGAATAAAATCTTGCCATTTGCAATGACATGGATAGAATTAGAGGGTATAATATGCTAAGTGAAAGAAGTCTGTCAGAACAAGACAAATGCCATATGATTTCATTCATATGTGGAATTTAAGAAACAAAACAGATGAACATAGGGGAAGGGAAGGAAAAATAAAGCAAGAGGAAAACAGAGAGGGAGGCAAACTATTAAGAGACTCTTTACAATAGGAAAACAAACTGAGGGTTGCTGGAGAGGAGGTGGGTTAGGGGATAGAGTAATTAGTAATGGACATTAAGGAGGGCATTTGATGTAACGAGCATTGAGTGTTATATGCAACTGATGAACCACTAAATTCTACCCCTGAAACTAATACTACACTATATGTTAACTATAGTGAGTTTAAATTTAAAAAAAACCTCCCAACAAGCAAGAGTCCTGGGCCAGATGTTTTCCCGGGGGAATTCTACTAGACATTTAAAGAAGAGTTAATACCTATTCTCAAACTGTTCCAAAAAAAAAAAAAGAAAGAAAGAAAGAAAGAAAAGAAAAAAGAATTGGAAGGAAAACTTCCAAACTCAATCTATCAGTCCAACATTACCTTAATTCAAAATCCAGATAAAGACCCCACTAAAAAAGGGACTTGTCGGCCAATATCCCTGATGAACATGGATGCAAAAATTCTCAACAAGACAGTAAAATATTGAATTCAACATACATTGAAAGAATTATTCACCGTGATCAAGTGGTATTTATTTTAGGACTGCAGGGGTGACTCAGTATTCCCAAATCAATGAATGTGATATACCATATTAATAAAAGAAAGGATAAGAACCATATGGTCCTCTCAATAGATAGAGAAAAAGCATTTGAGAAAATACAGCATCCATTTTTGATAGAAATCTTCAACAACATAGGTATAGATGGAACATGCCTCAATATCATAAAGCCATATACAAAAGACCCACAGCTAATATCACCCTCAATGGGGAAAAAACGAGAGCTTTTCCTCTATGGTCAAGGGAGGGATGTCCACTATCACCATTACTATTTAATATAGTAGTAAAAGTCTTAGCCGCAGCAATCAGACAACAAAAAATAGGGGAGAGGTTAAGATGGTGGAGGAGTAGGGGACCCCTTTTTCAGCTGGTCCGCTGAGTTGAGCTGGATAGGTACCAGACCAGCAGGAACATCCACGCAATCAGCCTGAGATGCAGGAAGATAATCTGGATCTCTACAAATGAACATCTCCAGCGCTGAGTATCGAGGTACGAAGCGGGGAGCCGTGAAACCGTGCACACATATCGGAGGCTAAACAGAAGGGGGAGGGAGCCGCCGTGTCAGGGAGCCGGGAAGCGGTAGCCACCTGCATGGGGGAGCGGACGGACCGCGGACCCGCACTCTGGAAACAGCAGACTGAGTCCGTGAGCCCGGAGTGTGTGCCACCAAGCATCTCACGGAGCTCCGGAGCTCCGGTGTGCTCACTGGATGGAGGCTGAGACGGGGAGCTCTGGGAGCGTGCGCGGGGCGGCTGGCGGCTGGAGGGCCACCTGCACGGGGGAGCAGGCGGACTCGAGGTCAGCACCCGCGAGACAACAGACTGAGATGGGGAGCTCCGGGAGCCCGCGCGGGGCAGCTGGTGACTGGCAGCTGGCGGGGTTGGAAACACAAAGGACAGAGATGCGCCGGCCCTGGAAGTGAGGGTTGGGACGCCGGGTGTGGGGCGCACAGCCCGGGATGCTGCAGGGTTGAGCAGCACCAACAGAAACAGAGTTAAAGTGGCCAGAACATCAGTGGAGAATGATCTGCGATCCCTCTGTTCTGAGACAGAGGCTGAATTTCAGCCACTGCTGCTCTGACTCTCAGAAGAGGCATAGCAAACCGCCAGGGAAAGCCGACAGAGAACAAAAGCCCGGAAATACCAGCTCACAGGGTGCCCATCCCCATCCCCCCTCGCAGGGGACACGGACACTATACCCAAACAGGGTTTTCTGAGTACCGGCAGGCAGGCCCCTCCACCAGAAGGCAGGCTGAAAAATCAAGAAGCCACAACTCGGAGCGCCTGAGTGGCGCTGTCACCAAGCACCTGTCTTCGGATTAGGGTGTATCACAAGGTTCCGGAAAGGAGTCCCTCATCGGGCTTCTCCACCGGGAGCCTGCTTCTTCCTCTCCCACTCCTCTGCTTGGGTTCCCTTTCTTGCTGACTGTCTGTCTCTCTCTCTCCAATAAATAAATAAAATCTTTAAGGAAGAAGCCCACATCCCTAAGATCTCTATAAAACAAGGGCACATGGCCTGGGTCCCAGTCAACAACTTGGGCTCTGGACAACCCCGCAATCTCTCTTCATCAGAATGACGAGAAGGAGAAGTCCCCCCCAGCAAAGAAAAGATAATGAGTCTGTGGCCTCTGCCACAGAATTGGCCTCGGCCACAGAATTAATACATATGGATGTATCCCAATTATCAGAAATGGAATTCAGAGCAACAATGGTCAAGATGATGAGTAAACTTGAAAAAAGCATCAGAGAAAGCGTTGCTGAGAATATAGAATCCCTAAGGGCAGAAATGAGAGCGAATCTGACAGAAATTAAAAACTCAGTGGGCCAAATACAGTCAAAACTAGAGGCTCTGACGGCCAGGGTCACCGAGGCAGAGGAACGCGTTAGCGAATTGGAGGATGGATTAGCAGAAGAAAAAACGAAAATAGAAGCTGGTCTTAAAAAAATCAATGCCCACGAATGTAGATTATGGGAGATTACTGACTCTATGAAACGATCCAATGTCAGAATCATCGGCATCCCTGAAGGGGTGGAGAAAAACAGAGGTCTAGAAGAGATATTTGAACAAATTGTAGCTGAAAACTTCCCTAATCTAGCAAGGGAAACAAGCATTCGTGTCCAAGAGGCAGAGAGGACCCCATCCAAGCTCAACCAGGACAAACCTACGCCACGGCATGTCATAGTGCAATTCGCAAATATTAGATCCAAGGATACTGTATTGAAAGCAGCCAGGGCAAAGAAATTTCTCACGTACCAAGGCAAAGGTATCAGGATTACGTCAGACCTGTCTACAGAGACCTGGAATGAGAGAAAGGCTTGGGGGGGCATTTTTAAAGCTCTTTCAGAGAAAAACATGCAGCCAAGGATCCTTTATCCAGCAAAGCTGTCATTCAGAATTGATGGAGAAATAAAGACGTTCCAAAATCGCCAATCATTAACCAATTTCGTAACCACGAAACCAGCCCTACAGGAGATATTAAGGGGGGCTCTATAAAGGTAAAAAGGCCCCAAGAGTGATACAGAGCAGCAAGTCACAACNCAAAAAGGCCACAAGAGTGATACAGAGCAGCAAGTCACAACCGACACAAAGACTTTACTGAGAATATGGCATCATTAAAATCATATCTGTCAATAATCTCTATCAATCTAAATGGC
>NC_048238.1:48546619-48603868 GCF_002007445.2 Ailuropoda melanoleuca | reverse complement strand
ATATATACAATGGAATATTACTCAGCTATCAGAAAGAACGAATTCTCCACATTTGCTGCAACATGGATGGCGCTGGAGGAGATAATGCTAAGTGAAATAATNATAAGTCAAGCAGAGAAAGACAATTATCATATGATTTCTCTCATCTATGGAACATAAGAACTAGGATGATCGGTAGGGGAAGAAAGGGATAAAGAAAAGGGGGGTAATCAGAAGGGGGAATGAAACATGAGAGACTATGGACTATGAGAAACAAACTGGGGACTTCAGGGGAGGGGGTGGGGGAATGGGATAGACTGGTGATGGGTAGTAAGGAGGGCACGTATTGCATTGTGCACTGGGTGTTATACGCAACTAGTGAAGCATCGCACTTTACATCGGAATCCGGGGATGTACTGTATGGTGATTAACATAATTTAATAAAAAATCATTAAAAAAAAAGACAACAAAAAATAAATAAATAAGAGGCATCCAAATTGGCAAGGAAGAAGTCAAGCTTTCACTATTTGCAGATGACATGATACTTTACGTAGAAAACCTGAAAGACTCCTCCACAAAATTGCTAGCACCAATACATGAATTCAGCAAATTTGAAGACTATGTGCAGAAATATGTTGCATTTCTATACACCAACAATGAAGCAGCAGAAAAGGGAATCAGGAATTGTTCCCATTTACAATTGCACCAAAATCCATAACATACCCAGGAATAAATCTAACCAAAGAGGTAAAGGAACTGTACTCTGAAAACTATAGAACACTTATGAAAGAAATTGAAGAGGACACAAAGAAAGTGGGGAAAAATTCCATGCTCATTGATTGTAAGAACAAACATTGTTGAAATATCTATTCTACCCAAACAACCTACATATTTAATTCAATCTCTATCAAAATACTACCAGCATTTTTCACAGAAATAGAACAAATGATCCTAAAATTTGTAAAGAACCACAAAAGCCCCGAACAGCCAAAGCAATCCTGAAAAAGAAAAGCAAAGCTGGAGGCATCACGATTCCAACTTTAAGCTATATTACAAAGTTATAGTCTTTCAGACAGTGTGGTACTGGCACAAACACAGTCATATAGATCAGTGAAACAGAATAGAAAACCCAGAAATGGAGCCACAATTATATGGTCAACTAATCTTTGACAAACCATGAAAGAATATCCACTGGAAAAAAGACAGTCTCTTCAACAAACGGTGTTGGGAAAACTGGACAGCAACATTCAAAAGCCTGAAAGTGGACCACTTTCTTACGTCATATGCAAAAATAAATTCAAAATGAATGAAGGTCTTAAATGTGAGACAGAAAACCATCAAACTCCTAGAGGAGAACATAGGCAGCAACCTCTTTGATCTCAGCTGTATTAACTTCTTACTAGACATGTCTCCTGAGGCAAGAGAGCAAAAGCAAAAATGAATGATTCTGACTTCATCAAGATAAAATGCTTCTGCCTAGGGGCACCTGGGTGGCTCAATTGGTTAAGCATTTGATTCTTGATTTTGGCTCACATCATGCTCTCAGGGTCATGATTTGGAGCCCCGTGTCAGGCTTCATGCTCAGCTCCATGCTCTCTCTCCCTCTGCAACTCTACCTGCCCCCCTATGCTCTCTCTCCCTAAAATAAAGAAATAAATATTTAAGATAAAAGCTTCTACACAGTGAAGGTAACAATCAACAAAACTAAAAGCTAGCCTACAGAATAGGAGAAGAAACTTGCAATCGACATATTTGATAAATGGTTAGTACCCAAAATTTGTAAAGAATTTATCAAACTCAATACCCAAAAAACAAATAATCCAGTTAAGAAATGGGCAGAAGACATGAAAAGACATTTTTCCAAAGAAGACATCCTGATGGCTAACCTACACATGATGCTCAACATCACTCATGAGCAGGGAAAAACAAATCAAAACCATGATTAGATACTACCTCACACCTGTCAGAATGGCTAAAAATAACAACACAGGAAACAACAGATGTTGGCCAGGATGAGGAGAAAGAGGAACCCTCTTAAGCTGTTGGTGGGAATGCAACCTGGTGCAGCCACTCTGGAAAACAGTGTAGGGATTCCTAAGATAATTAAAAATAGAACTACCCTAGAACCCAGCAATTGCACTCCTAGGTATTTACCCAAAGATACAAAAATACAGATTCAAAGGGGTAAATATGCCCCAATATTTATAGCAGCATTATCAGCTATAGCCAAATTATGGAAAGTGCCCAAGTGTCCATTGACTGATAAATTGCTATATATTTGTAGATATCTGTATCTATAGATATAGATATGTCTATATCTATAGATATCTATATAGATATGTCTATATATAGAGATATATCTCCAATGGAATATTACTCAGCCATCGCAAACAATGAAATCTTGCCATTTGCAATGATGTGGATGGAGGTGGAATGTATTATCCTAAGCAAAATAAGTCATTCAGAGAAAGAAAAATACCTTATGATTTCACTCATGATTTTTGAACAAATGATGAATAGTAAGGTTTAGTAAATTTAGAATGAATCATTTACTCCATTTTAAAGTGTCAAGGGTTCCTTTGATACTCTGATGAAAGATATGGACCCATTTTTTAAAACAATGCATGTACTCCTCCCCCTTGCTGGATGGCCAGCTCTTTGAAATTCACACATTCCATTCCCACAACCATCCTGTGAAGCAAACATTTTATCTCTCCTTTGCTTGTGAAAACAGTGAAGCTGAGAAAGGTAAGCCAAGTTACCAAAGACCATGGAGTAAGTGATAAAACTTAAATGACAACCAAACTCTCCAATGTTCTGATCACTGCCATTTGCTGCCCCTAGGCACTTGGTGTGCTTTCCTAATAAAAAGCTAGGGCTGGATAAAACCACTGTGGTAGACAGTTTCTAAGATGGCATACAATGATACTTGCTTCCTGGTATTCATACCCTTCTGTAATTCCCTCCCCTGGAAAATGGTCTGAATCTAGAATAAAATAGAATGTGGCAAAAGTAATAGGAAGTTACTTCTGATATCAGGTTATAAAAGATGGTAATTTCCATTTTTCTCTTTCTCTCTTGCTCTCTCACTCCCTCTGATAAAACAAGCTATTTCATGAGCCACTCTATGGAGAACCCCACGTGGCAAGGAACTGAAGGAGGCATCTGTTCAATAGCTAACAAGGAAGTGAGGCCCTCTGGCCAATTGCTCACAAGTAACTGAATTCTCCCAACAGCTACATGAGTAAGCTTAGAAGTTGATCCTCCTGCAGCTGACTTTTAAGATGACTGCAAACCCAGCTGACCCTCTGACTATAGCTTGTGAAAGACACTGAACCAGAGGTACCCACCTAAGGCATGCCTGATTTCCTGACCCGCAGTAAAATAACAACTCTGTATTATTTTAAGATGCTAAGTTTTGAGATAACTTGTCATGCAGCAATAGATAACTAACAAAACCAGAAACACAAAATGTCTTACAGCACGTTGGCCTCACTGCTTCAGCTGCTGAACCTCCCTCCCTGGTCCTCAATCCCAAAGTCCTTTTTCTACCTAACATGTATTTGGAGCCATTAGAGGCTGGAGCTTGAATAGTAGCAGCAAAATTGTAAGGATTGTGGTAGGTGGGTGATTCTGGTATTTTTAGCTGAACAAAAAATTGTCCTATTTACAGCCTAATTTCTTTCAGGCCTTTGCCCTCTATGACTATGCTAATTTACAAGGCTACTTACAATTGTGGTTGACTGACAAGAATTGCCACCTAGAAGTCAGGAAACATGGGTTATGACAATCAATCAGGCAGTCCACAATATTTTTAAGCTGCCATTTTGGGCCTGGTATTATGGTTTGTATTGAAAAGATTATGGTAAACAAATTATATATAGTGCTTATCCTCACAAGACTTCCAGTATAATAGCTATACTTCTGGATTGGCCACTCACAGTGTACCCATGGACAATTACATTCTCTCTGCCCTCAATTTCCTCATTGGTAAAATGGGTGGCAGTTGGCATGATTAGTAGGTCTGCTTCAGCTCCACAACACTGTACTTTTATAAAAAGGCAATGCCTGTGCTCACATGATCAAAGGAGCTGCCTCTTGCCTGGTTGGTTATCCAGGGTTATCCAGGTTAAATGATGTGTCCAGGGTCATGTAGGCAAATGGTGGCAGTGTCCTGAGCTGCTTCTCAAAATTACATTAACATTTATAGCACAAAGAAAAAAAATCTGTTCAATAACGCTTGCTTAATGACATTCTGTTCCCAAATAGACAGTAAACAAACAGGATGAAATGAAAGAAATTGTTAATGCTTTTAATAACCCAATACATTTAAATAACAGACAGTAATTATCTTGCTAAATCTAAATTAGCAACAGCAAAGTATACATCTCTGGAGATCTATTTTTGCTGAGACATATAGAAGCTCTAAAACTAAAAGACTCTCTGCTCCACTGCAATCTTCTTCATGCTGAAAAAGCATTATTTCCTGGAGATGGTAAGTCAGGTTGGGCTGAGAGTAGGGCCAAGAGAAGAAAAACAAAGCTGTTGTTTGAGAAAATGCCTTTGAAATGAAGAAAGAATGCTAGGTTTTTAGAGGACCAGAAATGGGCAAAACAAAGGTAAATCTCTTAGTGCAGATAGTGAGATACATTGAGGAAAATGACTCATCCAAGTTTACGAACCTCTTTTTAGTGGCAAGCTTAGACCATAATCTGTGCCTTTCCATGACACCAACCTGTACACAACAAATTTCACCTGAATAGATGATATCTAGTAGTTAGGAACATGGGTACTCAAAGCAAATTAATTTGTCTCAAATTTATTCTCTGCCATTTACTAGCTATGTGACCCTGAGTAAGTTACTTTACCTCTCTGTATTTCTAGTCCCTCATCTATAAAATAGGCATGCTAATATAACCCATTTTGTAAGGTTGTCAGGAGGATTAACTGGGTTAATATTCATAAAGCACTTCGAGTAGTGCTTGCCACAAAGTAAATACCATATAATTATTTGTAAAACAAAACAAGATTTCCACTTAGTTATAAACAAATAAAATAATCCAAGCCAGCCAGTAGCAAGAAGAAGACCTTCTTAGAGATTCCTACCTCTCCTTTCTGAGGCTTCCCCTTTGTCTGGTTATACTTCAAGCTCTCACTCCCCATCATGCACCCTACTCCTCTTCAGGTTCCCAGTGCCCTCATACTCTCTCCACCACTTTTCTGATGGCAAGAATTGATCTCCAAAGACCTCTCATATTTGTTGCCTTACCAGATCATCATAACAACTCAGTGATAGGCCAGTGACTTTTATTGCTATTTTAAAAATGAAGACACAGAGGTCTAGGAACTTGATGTGACTGAAAATGACTCTTTAGGTTTAACAGAGTGCCATGTTTCTCGTCCAGACCTCACTAATTACTTGCTGTGTGACCTCAGTAAATGCCTTCCCATTTCTGTGCCTCAATTTATTCATACACTCAATGAGGTGATTGGATGAGATAATCTTAGAAACAATCTGATTCAAAGGTCACACAACTTGCTTTTATTGGAGCAAGACCTGACTTCCTGCTAGACCACTCCTTGAATTTGCCCTGATGCCCTTTTTAACAGATAGTCTGAGAGAGTTCAGAGTATACATTCCCTCTTTGCCCTTCCATTTCCTTCCCTTTTCCTTTACCTACCACCAGGGGGTTAAGCAATAAGTAAGACAGGACACTTACTTTGTTGCATTAGGAATGATTTTGAAACAAAGCATGTCAAAACATAGAGGGCCTTTGAAGATATCTTATAGATAACTGGTTCTGAAACTGAAATGCACATATCTAAGGGTTTCTCCCCTGTGCACTGGAGGTACATGGACTACAGGGCCAATCTATCCTGAAAAATACTACTAGAAGATTTGGAAGAATCATATTAAAATAAAGACATATTTGCTATGGAATAGAATGCAAAAAAATACAGATGAACTTTTTAAGTTAAAACAAATCTATAAGGAATTTTTACTCTAACTTGGATTTGAAAAAAGTCTGAAAGGCAGCCTTTTAAATCATTATATTGCAGTTGTGGAAACAGATATCCAAAGAGAGGAAAAGTCTTCCTCCCCAGACTTACAAAGGCTTAAAAGAAAGACATGACTTGAATCTAAACCTCTGGCCTCCTGGACAAATGAGCTTTCCTTCATCTAGCCACTCCTGTTGGCTTAGGCACTAGAAGGTAGGACAGAGCCAAGGAGGGTTTGAAGACTGTTCCTTGGTGGGTGAAGGAGAACCTCACTAATATGGACAAATCGTTTTGCTTCTCAAGACCTCAGTTTCTTCATCTGTAAGAAGCTGACAGGAAATACGATGTATGGATGATAATTTGGGCTCTGGTTTCTTTTCTTTTCTTTCTTTCTTTTTTACTAGAAAAGCTGTGTTTATTTGTTTATTTATTCATTATTTAGTTATTTTTTATTATGTTTAGTTAGCGCTCTGGTTTCAAAATGTCTAGGTTTAAATCCTAGCCCTGTGACTATCTCTCTGATCTTGGGCAATTAAGTTACTTAACCTCTCTGTGCTTAAATATCATGTAAAAATTAGGATAAAAGTAACACCTATCTCATAGAGCTGTTGTGAGAATTTAATGAGTTGATATAGGCAAAGCACTTAGGACAGCACTAATTAGTTAACTATTATTGTTAAAACTGAGAACCCATGGGACACAGCTGCCTCCTTAGACTCATCTGTGGGACCACAAATGTACAGCACATTGTTCATAATCCACAGGTCATTGCAAAGGTAGCCCAGATCTGGGTTGTTGGAAATGGGATGTGTGACACACTGAGAACTTTTCAGAAAAAAAAAATCCATACTGTCCTGATATTGATATAGATTGTAGGTCTTGTATGAATTCCTGAAAGGGCCATGGTAGTATCTTATCTGGGCATTAAAATATGTGCTTATATTTTCTTAAAAACACTGAATTCTATCAGGGAAAACATCTGACTTTTTGGATGCCAGACAGAGAGAAAACCACAGTAAAATTAGAAATAGTTTCAAATGGAAAGGGACCCCTAGAGAGGCAGATTCTCAGACAAGGGATTTGTTACCCTTGGCAGTGGAGAGACTTAAACAGAGTAGTGGGGGAATTGCTGAAGGCAGGGCCTGAGGCTCTGACCTTCCCTAGGTAAGCACTTGGGGTTTAGCTATCTGGTTGCCCCATTTCTATGGCCTCCCTAAAGCCCTTTGAAGCTTTCCCTATTTCTCTCTGTGGGTATAAGGCAAACTTTGAGCAGGTCTTCCAAGTCATGGTCCCACAGCCCCTCTCAGGCCCCATGGGTTTCTGAGTTGTGACATTTAGTTAAATCATCATTCACCAAGTATGTATCTTAATTTTAACATATTCTTTCCCATTGGCCTTTTGAGACAATTATTTTAAAACTGTACTTAATGAGTCCTAAAATATTCTATGGGGGTATCCTAGAAATAACCTGGAAGGGATGGTTCCCAACTTCACCCAGAACAGCTCCATTTTGATCTGTTTTCTACACTGTGGGTCCCTCTTGACCTTTATTTGTGGTAAAAGGGTATACTGTTAAAAAGAAGATGACAATCTCTATAGTAAACTGCTGAAATTATTCCAATAATTCAGAAATGTCAACATGTTGGCAAACAAAGGACTTTCTTGTACTCCAACTAGTGTCAGACTGCAGGTCCTTATTTTTGAGGCAAAAACAAAAATACAGTACAACACAACAAAAACAAACAAAAACCATAACACATGAAGACTTAATTCCTTTCTTCAAGGAGCTGAGGTACATATTAAGAAGCAGTCAAAGAACCTGAGCTTTTAATAGTTCAGAGCTAAACTGCATGGTTCTGATTTTAGAAATTCAGAAGATATAGACCCTAAGGAAGAAGTGGAATTGTAGTTGGCATCTAAAAGATGAGAAAGTAGGCTGACTACAGGCAAGAAAATAGAAAAAGAGGTAAAGAGGCAAATATTGGAGTAGGTATAGTATTGGTAATATCAGAGATCATGGGGAGAATGGATTCTGTAAGGAATTAGGCCTGAGGATCATGGGTGATTAATACTAGAGACTAGTGAGAGAGAAGGTCACTAGAGCCAGGGTGGGGAGACCCTGAAATACCAAGCAGAGGAGTTTGGACTTGCTATACTACAGGGTGGGTAGGAAAGGGAAGGAGACACTGAAGCAACTAACACTAGAAGGAGGACTTACAGAGTGATCCAGATAAGGCAAACTCAAATTTGCCTTGGAGACAGAGGCTCATTTACCATTGCTCCTCAGCCTAGTGCTTATCATTCCAGTCATCATTCTTTGCCTACTTCTTGTGGTCCATCTCTCCATTTCTCATAGCACCTAGTATGATATTCTACACATAGTAAATAATCAAGAAATGTGTGTGGACACAAAATGAAAGCCAGTTAAAAGATAAAACCAGGGGCGCCTGAGTGGCACAGCAGTTAAGCGTTTGCCTTCGGCTCAGGGCATGATCCTGGCGTTATGGGATCGAGCCCCACATCGGGCTCCTCCGCTATGGGCCTGCTTCTTCCTCTCCCAGTCCCCCTGCTTGTGTTCCCTGTCTTGCTGGCTGTCTCTATCTCTGTCGAATAAATAAATAAAATCTTAAAAAAAAAAGATAAAACCAAATGCCTTTGGTGGCTAATTAATTTTGGGGGGGGAGCTGCAGGGAGGGGTCTATGAACCACTGTCACTACCATCATTCCAGAGCTTTCCCATACTTCAGACAATCTGCACGACCCCTCTGCCCATAATACCACTAAACAGGGTTCATTCTTCTCATTTTACAGATGGCAAAACTAAGGTACAGAAAAGTAAAGCAACTTGCTCAAGATCAACTAAGTAATGGCATAGCTGTGAGTGAAACCTGGAGCTTCTGATTGTAAATCCATCCTTTTTTTGAACCCTCTGGTCTATTTGGAAATACAGATGCTAAAACCACCTTCAATTATCTGTGCACTATCTGGTCAAACATCTAAATTCTCTCTTCTCTTACCCACAGAGATGATTAGTAAATAAAATTAACTAGTGTGAAGTAGCAGGGACACTGGACTTGAAGTCAAAGGCCCTGGATTCTAGTCAGTTCTGTCACATTCTCAGTTGCCCAATCTGTAAACAGGGCACCCTGGAGAGCTTTCCTGCATGGCTCATGTTCTCAGGCCAAGAAGCATGTATCTAACCTGCTAAAGTAACCCAACGTTGCAATGCTCTTGAGCCTGACAATTTCTAACTATTCCCTTATCTCCCAGTGAGATAGATGAATTTGTCAGGTAGAGATCTGGAGACCTAGGATCATAAGAGCTTTTTAATGATTCAGTGATTCCTTGAATCACTGGAGTTGGCTGATTCTGGTATATTCACTCCACTACAGGCTTTTATCAAAGGGGTCCCTTTGCTTTCTTAGCAAGTTCTTTCCTAATCAGGAAGCTTTTAAATTCTGCTCTTTGTCTTGCTCCCTTCCTGTGTTTATGCATCATTCTTAGACACCCAGAGGTAATTGCGATTGGCACATCTTTGCTCATAAATCTGGGAGATCAGATGATACATTTTATTTATCACTGATGATTCAATGATGGACAACTTCCAATGGCTGCAGCAAATAAATAAAATCAAAATGATCAACTCCCTTGTCCTTTCTGTTAAATAAATAGTTGCCTAGGGAGATTATCACTGAGTAAACAGAAGATTAAAACATCACCTTGCTGAAAGCTTGCTTGACTGGGTTCTCATTTCAGTAATTGATTTCCCCCCAACCCCATTGGCCTTTGTGTCTGCCTTTGCTTTCTCATCAGGGGAGGTAATGTGTGCTCATCACAAATCCCTTAGGACAGAAGACAGGGCATGAACTTTAGCCTACTTCTCCCCCCTTACATCCCTTCAAAAATTCACACCATGAGGAACCATATTCCCCACATCCCAAGCTGAGTACCTGAACTCGCAACTCCCCAGAAGTAACCCACACCCCCAACAAGGAAAATTCATCCTTTTTTGGCCACTAATGCAGCCACGTGTTGTAATGGAAAGAGAAGATCTTCAGAAGTACTAGCATCTGGGTTCAAAAACACTTTTGCTAATAGTAGAATTTTGAGGAAGTGACTTTTCTGTAAGTCTCAGTTGAGAATTAGTACAGGATTACAGCTAAAAGCTTTTGCTATAAATTTACACTGAGTTCAAATTCTCTATGGGTTTGGGTAAGTTGCTTTACATTTCCATGCCTCAATTTCCTCACTTGTAAATGAGTACCATAATACGATAAGCCTTGTAGGATCATTGAAAGGATTAAATGAGATAATCCATGTTATGAGCTCAGCCTAGTGCTTTGAACATAGCAAGTAATCAATAAATATTAACCATTATCATAAACAATGAAATCAGGCAAAAAGCAGAAGCATTGCCTTGGAAAGACCACTATGTTTAAAAAGTCCTGGCATTAAAACCCAGCTTTTTTACTCATTAGCTGGTTTAGACCTTGTGCCCTTAACCTCTCTCAGCTTCAAGTTCTTCATCCATAAAATGAGGATAATAATAGTGAACATTACATCAGGTTGTTACAAGAATGGCACAAGATTAGTATATATTAAAAATGTTTAACATTCAAGTTTTGTCAACTAACCTTCTTGAAGCTCCTACTGTGTACCAATCTATAGACTCATGGTTGGCAAGAAACCAATTAGCAAGATTATGGTCTCTGCATTCAAGATCTCATGGTCTAACTATGGCGAACATATGAGTAATCACTATAGAAGTGTGTACAAGGTCTGGATAGTGTAAAAAAATATTGAATTCCTGGGTCAAGGCAGGGAAGTAAGGTGGCAGTGGTCAGGAAAGGCTTCATTGAGGAGGTGATATCTGAGATAGCTTTTGAAAAGTGAAGAGGAATTTTCTTAATGAACTAGATAGGAAAGTCATTGTAGGCTAAGGCTAAACCACAAATACGTACAATCACCTGATATGCTTGGGCAATCCTTCTTGGGGGATGCAATTTTAAGAGGAAGCAATATGGTATGAGGATGGAGAAATAGATAGGGGCCTGATTAAGAAAAAAAAAAGAACCTAAATATCATACTAAGGAAATAGTTTATTTAATAATTATTATTTTTAAACAGCATTTATATAGCACTTAGTATGCACTAGCCATTATTCTAAGCACCTCACATATATTAATTAGTTTAATCCCCAAGAGAACTCTATAAGATATTATTTCTGATGCACACAGAGATGAAGAAACTTGACCAACATCTCACAGACAGTAGGTAGCAGAGCCAGCATTCTTATCTGGGAAGTCAGGTTCCAGAGTCCAAGCAGGTGAAGACTAATAATCTCTTTGTTGTTTCCCCATCAAGGCCACCTACACCCATAGTCTCAGCCAATTCTGAGACTGTATGTTTATGTGATCTCATTCCACATGGACTTGGCTGTCATCTGTCCCTCACAGCTTGGTATTTCTCTGGACCTCCTAGAGCTCTAGAGTTTGGTCTCTTCCTCAGTATTGGTAATGACTCATGATATGCTTTCTGCTTGGCTATCTGACCCAATTTAACCATTGTCTAATGATGCTGAATAACTACTAGGTATCACCTCACTAATGTCTCATTATACTGTGGCATCCACCTCATAATTTGCATGGATGGAGGGCTTTGATGATGCTAGCAGCAGGTGGTTTTTGGAAGCTTCAGAATATTCTCTGAACCCAAGCAACCACATACATGGCCTCACTTCTCCCACCCAAAATGCTCTGCAGATACCAAGGGTAAGGGAAAGCTACTGTTTGTTATGCCTCTTACTCCATGTTATCTATCTGCCTAAGCTGGCATTATAGGAATCATCTATATTTTTATTGGCATTTGCATTCCCTGATCGATATATCTGCCCTTTCACGTGTATCAGTCCTCTGATCTCTTTTTCCTTGAAAAACCTTACTCTAAGATTATGCAAATATTTTTTTCTGACAAAAGACAGGAAAATCAAAGTCAAAAGGCAAAGAAAAAACTGGGGAAATATTAACAACTTATATGACAGTTTAAGGGTTAGTGTCTGCATTAAACTCATTTTCTTTCAAATCATAGGATTTTTATTTTCACATAGTTGAGTGAGTCTATCGGTCTTTGTTAAATGGTTATTGACCTATAGTAAAATCCATGATCTTTTAAATGTCAAATGGACAAAACAAGTTGTTTTTTCCCAGCTGAGAGTGAAATGAGATGATGTTTATAAAAACAACAACAACAACAACAAACATATGTGTAATATGATCCCTTTTGTGTAGGAAAAAAAACCCACAACTCTAAATATGTATATATTTGTTTAAATAAGTTTGTAACAAATGGAGAAAGATGTGGAAGGAATTATGCAGAACTGATAATATCAGTTACCTCCTAAAAATGGAATAGCAAAGAACTTGGGGAAAATGAACTTTTTTTAAAGATCTTATTTATTTATTTATTTATTTATTTATTTATTTATTTATTTATCGGGGAGAGAGAGAACACAAGCAGGGTGAGTGGCAGGCAGAGAGAGAAGCAGGATCCCTGCTGAGCAAGGAACCCAATGCAGGACTCGATCCCAGGACCCTGGGAAATGACCTGAGCCGAAGGCAGACAATTAACTGACTGAGCCACCCAGGCGTCCTGAAAATGAACATTTTTGATATATGCCTCTTTGTTTATGACTTGCTACAATGATATGGAATAACTTGATATTTAAAACAAATAACCTACACCCTATTCTTCCATACTTCTTTTGATCTCTTAGCCCTGAATTATTTGTGCCTGGGGAGGGGGTTCAGACTAGAGAACTGAAAAGCAACACTAGCTTCCAGAAACTGAGAGAAGCTAAATAACTCACATCTAATAAGCAGAGCTAGGATGAAACCAAATATACTTAAATTAAGTAGGGAAATAGGGTAAGAAATAAAAATAAAATAAGGAAAACTTCCTCTGGAAGCTTCTGAAGGACAAACAATTTAGCAGTCTGCCTCCAGGCAACTGTAGCAAGTTCATCTGGGATTTCTCCTAAAATTCATAACCCTGTGTCCTCCTCCCATATCAGCACCTTCCCAAGACAGGCTACCATGACCTCAAGAAAGGTCATGGGCCCCAAGAAAGCCCAACTTGTCTCCTTTTATCTTTGTTGGATCACATAAAGTGGAACAGTAAACACAATGATTATTGGTTCAAAGGTTGCTTCCTCTCTCTAGAAATCCATCTTCCAAAAGCACCACTTTCTAAACTGCTGCTCAAGAAATATCAGTGACTCTCAATGCCTTCCATATGAATTCTAATCTCCACATCCTGGTCTTGGACATCTTCAATAAGATGCTTTAGTTGCAGAGATGCTTGGGTGGCTCAGCTGGTTAAGCAGCCAACTCTTGGTTTTGGCTCAGGTCATGACCTTGGGGTCCCGGGATTGAGTCCCGCATTAGGCTCTGCACTCAGCAGGGAGGCTGCTTAAGGATTCTGTCTCTCCCCCTCCCATAACCCCTTCCCCTGCTCTCTTGCTCTCTCTAAAATAAATAAGTAAATCTTTAAAAAAGATGCTCTAGCTGCACTCAATATTGAACAGTGGCTTTGATTTGATCTAAAAGAGTGTAATGGTTATGAGTGAGATCCCAGATACAGAATCTTCACTGGAATCCTAGTTCTGCTACTTAAGAGCTATACAACCTTGAACAAACTACTTAATCTCTCTGGTCCTCTGTTTTCTCATCTATAAAATGGAGGTGATATAGTGCTTCTTTTACGGGATTGTTCTGAGAATGAAATTAGGTAACATATGTAAAGAGTTTGCCACAGCACTAGGTTCAATTATATCAAGGACTATTAATATCATTATTATTCCACTGTCAGAAAATAATTTCCTTGGAGACAATTATGTCATCTAGCAACAATCTCTCATGACGTCTTTCTTACTGAGACAAAGGAAAGACAATTTTATGGAGCTCAGCCCTTCAGGAAATTTGCAGGATGTCTTCCAGGTATCTAAACCTGCCCATGTTCAGACACACACACACTCACACACACACACACACAGAGAGAGAGAGAGAGAAATGCTTACATATAGTTTCCTGCTTATAGTAATGTACAAAATCCCCCCCACATATACCCATGTATATATACTTAGACACCCNTATATATATATATATATAACCTCATTACTATGCTGAGCAGACAGACTCTCAGACGCTGCTTATGCCCTTGTAATAAATGTGAATATAATGAAAGGATAGAAAAATGCTGCAGACAAAACTTCCAGGCAAGAGCTATCTGAAGGTACTCCCCATGGAGACAATGAGCCAGGAGCTGCAGTGAGATACCAGTCTTTCCTTTTTATTTAGGCATCTTGTAGGATGTTTTTAAGGCAAACCAGGTAGACAGATTGCACCTATTGCCAGGGAAAGGGGAACTGAGAGAGAGACTTCTGGGGCTGAATGCCCTGACCTGCATGTGAGCAGAAATCCCCTCAAACTTAACCTAACCCTAAGAAAAAAAACATTGTGAGCTCCTTGGGGCCAGAAAGATAGAGGTTAGGGATCTAGTTAGGAAAGAAGAGCCTGGGCTTGTCGTTTGTAAATATCTAAAGGGCATCAGTTGCCCAAAGATCACCTTCTATGTGACTCACCCTTCCACTCCCCAGGCTGAGATATCATAGCCTCCATGTTTACTTCTGCCATGACACATATCACTCTGTTTTGTAACACTCTATCTGCCTTTTTTATTGTCTAGCTTCAGTGCTCAGCATACTGTCTGGCATATAATAGGCACAGTGTATATAACTGCTGACTGTTTGTCTATTTACTTTTCTATTCTCCCATGTGACTGAGATCATGTATTACCATGGTGCTCTGCATTTTGGCACCAGTAAAAAGTTTAGCACATAGTAAGTGCTCAATATTTATAGAAACAAGATGTTAGTTGTCTTGCAGTCTCTTGAGGATTACCTTATATCTTAGTTTCCTTATTTGAATAATTGGGATAATAATATACATAATATGCCATTCTTTTACATAGAATTGCTGGGGGTTAAATAAGTTAATATGTGAAAAGTGTTTGGTCCAATGACTGCCACAATTTTTATTTTTATTTTATCATCATCATTATCATTATTATCATTGTTACTATCATGGCCTCCAGACCTGATGATGGGAATAGGCCCCTCAAATTATGTGGTTCTTGGTCAGGATTGGCCCTAGGAATGGGGAGGGGGAGTTCTGCCTGTAGATTTCCCTCTCCCTTGTCCCATTACATTGCTTTCACTACATTTAGATACCCTGTGCTACAGCTGAACCTAGAGGGTATGCCAACAAGACTGGAAGATCTCTGAGAATAGGGCCAACTCACATTAAATTCTGGAATATAACCCAGAGCCTGGCCACAGGTGATCCTTCAAGGGTGTTTGCCAAGCTGACTTGAATGATAGCCTTGGATTATCAGTTATGGTGTGGAAGCTTCCTTCTCTTGCTGAATGGCTTGTTATCCCCCTCTTTCACCTCTTCAGCAGTCCTCCTGCCCAGGTCCATTATAAGAGGCAGACATGAGAATTCCATAGCAGGGAAATAAGGAGAACACAGGAATCTGCTTGCTGAGTTGATGTTTTTCCCTTGGAAAGGGGATGAGGTGCTTATGCTATTGCTTGGACCACCTGCACTTTCTTTCCTTTCTCACCTAACACTCTAAAGCTATTAGTTGTGGAGTTTGCTGTGGATTTACTATTAGGAGTGCTAGACCCAGGGGCAGCGAGATGGGAGAATCAGGCATGGCTCTAGTACAGATTTATTGTATAACTCAAAGCCAAGTCATTCCCCCAAATATAAGAGTAAGATCCTCACATTAGCATAGCCCTTTACATCTTACAATTCACCTTTCACATCCATTTTCAAATTTTAAGGCTCAACCTATCTTTTCAAAAAAGGCAAAGCAGAGATTTATTAAAATAATATGGAAGGAACTTATATTCTTTATCTATATGACTTAAGTTCTCTTCATCCTCTGTTTCCAGAAGGCTATCCCCAAATTTCCCAATTCAAATAAACCCTTGGGAATGAAGATCATAAGACTTTGGGTCTACTGTTTCTCTTCCCCCAGCCTTAGTTCCCCAAGAAGCCTTTCTTAACTAGTTAATGAGGGTCTATATAAATAAGAAATGGGGTATGGACAGTATTGGGCTTGAATCAGTTACTGTAATATAACATCTCAGAGCTTCAGGGTCAACATTTGAATAAGGGAGAATATTGCTTGTGTTACAGAGTTGTCTGAGGATTAGAGAGAAAGTAAGGAAATCATCTAACTGAAGCCAGAAATTATGATATTTTTTAGGATATTCAAGCCACTTTACAGTCTCATGAATATAACCTAGGGAAAGTGGTACCTAAGCAGATAGAAGACCTCTTTCTGGAGATGTTTCTGGCATTTCTTCACTTTAAGTCAAATCAGTAAGAAAGTATGTTTTGTGTTCTTGCTGGAGGCCTAATGGGCTTTTCCACTGGTAAAAGCTATCACAGCACTGGATAGCCGAATTGAAGAGAAAGGATTGCAAAGGGGGAGACTAAAACTAGCCATTCTCAGAATTACGAACCCAAGATTTATAAACATTTATCCATTTACATAAATAAATAACGAGGGGAAAGACAACTACACCTACACTGAGTGCCAGATACATTATACCACTTGACCCTGGCAACAACTCTGGGCTGTGGAGCAGATGTAACTCCTGTAAAACAAGAATCCTGGCATTTTAACTCCAGAGCCTCATTCTAGTACTACACTATGCTTTTCTCTGTCTTGGACAAATGTGGCCATGGCTCTTCCTCTAAGTCAGTGGTGGGCAATCTTTTTTCTGTAAAGGGACAAATGGAAATATTTTAGGGTTTGGATGCAACAGGTGATTTATTCTTTTCCTTTTCCTTCTTTTTAAAACATTTAACAACCATTCTTAGGTTACAAACTTTGGCCTAGGGGCTTTAGTTTGCCTATCGCTGCTTCAGTGCCCTGAAAGAGACATGTTCTCCAACTTGCTGTGCTTCTTTTCTAAGTATTGGGGAGCCACCGGCCTTGGCAATTGTTCTATGAGTGAGAAGCAACAATATAGTAGAATGTTATTATGGACGTGTGTGTTCACTTTTACCTACCTCTTAGGGAAAAGAAAAGCAGAAAAGCCATACATGTGTATATGTTATACGTCAACTGATTACTGAACGCTTATGGTGTGCCATACACTGTGCATTACTTCACTAAATTTTACAGTGTCACTTTGAAGAAGAAATTATTACCTCCCTTTTATGGTAGGAGAAAATGAGACTCAAAAGAATGTAGTTTGTCCAAGACACCCAGTCGAGAAATAGAGCCAGGATTTGGATCTAGGTATGTCTGAATATTGAGCCCATATATATAGTCACTGTGCAGTTTCACAAAGTATTTGTTGCACCTTATGCAAAAAAACACCTGAAATTTATGGTGTGTCATAATTACAAAAAGAAAAATGAATACCAAAGAGATGGTGACCCAAACAATTGTGGCAAATATAATGAATTGTTGTATCTTGAGCTTCCTAGCAACCCTGGCAAAATTAGAAGCCCTTGTTGTGAGGCCTTTCTGTGTTGCAGACCTGCCTGGAATCTTGCTTTACTGTTGGGTCTCCACTTCTAGTCCTTTGCCTCCACCCCACCTGTCACCATGTGCCCTTTTTTTCCCTGGGTAGTGCTTACTCTTCAAGGCCACTCTTGCAGCCACTAGTACTCCCTGCTCTGGATCACTTGGTGTCCTTGATGACAAGAAAAGAAGAAAAGCACAGCTCATAGCTTGTGAGCACAATGACACACCAGACCCTGTGCTGGACAATCTCATCTGCTTCTGACTCAAATTTCTCTGAGGTTAGGGACTACTGTCCATATTTTACAGAGGAAAAAACAAAGTTTTCAAGTTATAAATGGACTGCCTTAAGGGCAAACAACTAGTAAGTAATATAGTCAAGGTTTGAACTCAATTTTTTCTGACCCTGAAGCTCTTTTTACCATTTTAAATGGGCAGAACTCTATCCTCTCCATCCTCATCAGTCATGGAAGGAAGGAAAGACAAGGGTACTTATTCCTATCTTATAGCTGTGCTAGTCAATATGGTATGTAGTATCCACATGTGGCTATTTACATTTAAATTAATTGAAATTAAATGCAATTTAATATTTAGTTCCTCATTCGCACTAGTCATATTCAAGTACTCAGAAGACACATGTAGTTAATGACTTACCATATTGGATAGTGCAGATATAGAACTCATTGAAAGTTCTATTAGACATTTCATGTGCCCACAAAAGCCACATGTGTCTAGAGAGTATAATTTGGAGAGTACAAATATAGAACTCATAGAAATGAGAAAGAACTCTGTTTTTATAGGATATTATGGAGATAGCAGCTGGATATGCCCAATTAGCAAACCTGGTTAATAAATTATAGCGTATCAAGGTCTCTGTGGTTCTGCCTTAACACTTGGATGTGGATTAGATACTCCCCACACCAGGGGTTTACATACCAGTGAGCAATGAGATCGAAAAGAAACTGCACTGAACATGGAAGCCCTAAGTTCAAGTCCCAGCTTAGTTTCTGACTCTGTGACCCTGAACAATTACTCTCTTCTCTCTTTGCCCCAGTGTTCTTGCTCAGCATAATGAAGGAGGTGAATTCAAAGGCCCTTACAGGACTATGTTCTGTGGGCCTGAGAATCAACGGCTACATTTTCATTAAATTAATTTGCACAGTTCTGTGTAAGTGGACTTGTGGAAAATGCTGCTAGGAATTTGAATTATGAAATGCCAGCCTCTCTGTACTAAGTGAACGGGGGGGGGGAAGAGAGAGAGAGAGAGTAAAGACTAAAAAAAATAGACAGTCATTCCTTGGCTTGCAGAGAGCTTTTAATATGTGCATTTGGTCATTGCTTGTCCACGTGTCTATTTGTCCTTTGGCAATCTGTCTAGGAGTCAGGAGTCACTGGCTCCTAGAGGGCAAGGGTGGTAGCTTTAGCTACATAATACCAGTCAAAACAATTAAAAGAAAAATAATCTTTGCTTTGGCAAGTTGCCCTTTCTGAAAAAAAAGTAACATTTTGATTTATTCAACAAATAATTATTGAGACCTTATTATGTGCCAGGCATTGTACAAAATTTAATTCAGCACCAAACCTTCTTCCCCAAAGTGCAGAGCTTTGGCTTCCTGCAATCCTTCCCAGATGGAAATTTATGGCATCTCTGGTTTTATTTGATGCCAACACAGATATTTCAGACAAGAGGGAGAAAGTTGTGGCTTTTGTATCATTTGGCTACTTGAGTAATCCATGGAACAAAAAGTTTTGAGAAGAGCTAATAGAATTAATGAGCTGTTTGACATGCTGAAGAGCAGCCTTTAAGTCTGAGAACCTCAGTGGGCAAATATTGGGAAACAATGCTTCCCCTTCATTTCTCTACATCCCCCAAACAGTACCCAACCCATGTTTCCTTGGCTTTCTTGCTTTACTTAACCCATTGTCCCCTTCCCATTTATGCAAGCTACATCCCACTTTCTCAGGGACTTATCTTACCAATACTCAGAGAAGCAAAATAAAACTCATAGTTCTGGATTAGGCTCCTGATCTATAAAGGACAGTACTGGAGACTTTCACTTTTGCCTTTTCACTGTGTGCACCACAAACCTGTGAGTTACAGACCTGAGTATCATCTACTTGATAGATGAGAAGAATAGAAGCTCAGAGAGGGTACATTCTTATCTAAGACTCACAAAGCTAGTGGACTGAAGAACATGAAAAACTCATTTCTTCTACCATTATGGCTTCTGCATTTATTGAGGTGACATAAAACCATTGCCTCACCTAATGAGGTCCTAACATTGCCAGGGCACAAAATGGCTTAACCTACTTACCAATATAAGTCTGTTTAGTTCTGCAAATATTTATGACACATCTAATGAGTAGCAGCCTTTATGAACTATTGCATAAGTGTAGCCATTTAAGAACATAGATTCTGGACCCAACCATCCTGGATTTGAATCTTGGATCCATTAATTACTTGCTCTGTGACCACAATAATGACAACCTCATGGCATAAAGATGAATTAGACAGGACCTTGTTGTCCAGGTCTCTCAGATGAGAATTAGAGCTTTTAGCCTAGTATATAGTAAGTGTTCAATAAAGGTTAGTTACTATTATTTTGATTTTACTCATTTAACAAGAATTTATTGATGCTTACTGTGGCAGGCTCTATTTATGTGGCTACTGGAGACCATGGTTTCTCATGAATCTCAAGATAAGAAGGAAGTCAGAGAACTCAAAAGGTCTTTTTTCCCAAGTTTTTATTTAAATTCCAGCTAGTTAACATACATTGTAATATTAGTTTCATGTATAGAATTTAGCAATTCATCACTTACATACCACACCCAGCGCTAAACACAAGTGACCTCCTTAATTCCTATCACCCATTTAACCCATTCCCCACTCACCTCTCCTCCAGTAACCCTCAGTGTGTTCTATATGGTTAAGAGTCTCTTTTCTGGTTTGCTTCTTTCTTTTTTTTCCCCTCAATGATCATCTTTTTTGTTTCTTAAATTCCACATATGAATGAAATCTTATGGTATTTTCTTTGACTGTTTAACTTTTTGAAGAACCTCCCTACAGTTTTCCATGGTGGCTGTACCACTTTGCATTCCCGCCAACAGTGTAAGAGGGTTATCCTTTCTCTGCAGCCTCCCCAACACCTGTTATTTCCCGTGGTGTTAATTTTAGCCATTTCAACAAAGGTGAGGCAACATCTTGTTGTAGTTTTGTTTTGTATTTCCCTGATGATGAGTGATGTTGAGCATCCTCTCATGTGTCTGTTAACCATCTGGATGTCTTCTGTAAAATACCTATTCATATCTTCTGCCCGTTTTAAACTGGATTACATGGTTTTTGTGCACTGAGTTTGAGAAGTTCTTTATAGATCTTGGATACTAACCCTTTATCAGGGATTGTATCTTTGTGAATATCTACTCCCATTCTGTAAGCTGCCTTTTAGTTTTGTTGATTGTTTCTTTTGCTGTCCAGAAGCTTTTTATTTTGAAGCCACTATAGTTCACTTTTGCTTTTGTTTCCCTTCCCTCTGGAGAAGTATCCAGTAAGAACTTGCTATGGCCGATGTCAAAGAGGTTGCTGCCTGTGTTCTCTAGGATTTGGATGGTTTCCTGTCTCACATCTGGGTCTTTCATTCATTTTGAATTTATTTTTGTGTATGTTTTAAGAAAGTGTTTCTTATACCAGTTTCATTCTTCTGCATGTTGCTATCCAGTTTTCCCAACACCATTTGTTGAAGGGATGGTCTTTTTTTCCACTGGATTTTCTTTCATGTTTTGTTGAAGATTAGTCGACCATATAGTTGTGGGTCAATTTCTGGGTTTTCTATTATCCTCCATTGATCTATATGTCTGTTTTTGTGCCGGTACCATACTGCGTTGCCTTTCTTTTTCAAGGTTGCTTTGGCTATTCAGGGTCTTTTGTGGCTCCAGACAAATTTTAGGATGGCTTGTTCTAGCTCTGTGAAAAAGTGCAGTTGTTATTTTGATAGGCATTGCATTAAATGTATAGATTGCTTTGGGTAGTATAGACATTTTAACAATGTTTGTTCTTCCAATTCAAGAGCATGGAATGTCTTTTGATTTCATTGTGTCCTCTTTGATTTGTTTCATCAGTGTTTTATAGTTTTCAGAGTACGAATCTTTTACCTTTTTGGTTAGGTTTATTCCTAGGTGTCTTATTGTTTTTGGCACAATATTAAATGGGATTGATTCCTTGATTTCTCTTTCTTCTGCTTCATTATAGATGTGTAGAAATGCAACAGATTTCTGTAAGTTGATTTTGTATTGTGCAGCATTACTGAATTCCTGTATCAATTCTAGCAGCTTTGTGGTGAACTCTTTTGGGTTTTCCCCACAGAGAGTGAAAAGAGTGAAAGTTTGACTTCTTTGTTGCCAATCTGGATGCCTTTTATTTCTTTTCATTGTCTTCTTGCTGTGTCTAAGACTTCCAGTGCTTTGTTAAGTAATAGTGGTGAGGGTGGACATCTCTGTCTTGTTCCTGGCTATAGAGGAAAAGTTCTCCATTTTTCCCCAGGGAGGATGATATTAGCTAAGGGTTTCTGGTATATGCCCTTTATTATGTTCCCTCTAAAGCTACTTTGTTGAGGGTTTGTTTGTTTGTTTGTATGTTTTTATCATGAATGGATGTTGTACTTTGTGAAACGCTTTTTCTGCATCTGTTGAGAGAATCATATGGTTCTCTTTTTTTCTTTCCTTTCAACTTTTTATTTAAATTCTAGTTGGCTTATATTGTAAAATTGGTTTAAGGTGTAGAATTTAGTGACTCAGCATTTACATACAACACATAGTGCTCATCACAACAAATACCTTCCTTAATACCCATCATCTATTTAGCCCATCCCCTACCCACCTCCCTCCATCAACCCTCAGTTTGTTCTCTATAGCTATGAGCATCTTATGGTTTTCTTCTTTCTCTCTTTTTTCACCTTCCTCTATGTTCATCTATTCTGTTTCTTAAATTCTACATGAGTGAAATCATATGGTATTTGTCTTTCTCTGACTTATTTCACTTAGCATACCACCTCCAGCTCCACCCACAGAGTATCATATGGTTCTTCTCCTTTCTTTCACGTTGATTAATTTGTGAATATTGAACCACTTTTTAGCCCAGGAATAAGTCCCACTTGAATGTAGTGAATGATAATTTTAATGTACTATTAGATTCAATTTAGTAGTATTTTGTTGAGAATTTTTGCTTCCATGTTCATCAGGGATATTGGCCTGTACTCTTTTGTAGTGGAGTTTTTGTCTGATTTTGGAATCAGGATAAGGCTGTCCTCATAGAAAGAGTTTGGAAGTTTTCCTTCCATTTCTATTTTTTTTTTTGGAATACTTTGAGAAGGACAGGTAGTAACTCTTTAAATGTTTGTAGAATTCCACTTTGGAGCTATCTGGACCTGGACTTTTGTTTATTGGGAGATTTATGATTACTGATTCACTTTCTTTGATGGTTATCAGTCTGTTCATGTTTTCTATTTCTTCCTGTTCCAGTTTTGGTAGTTCATGTATTTCTAAGATTTTATCCAATTTGTTAGCATATAATTTTTCACAATATTCTCTGAGAATTGTTTTTATTTCTGTGGTGTCAGTTGTTATTTCTCCTGTCTCATTTGTGATTTTATTTATTTGAGTCCTTTCTCTTCTCCTTTTGTTCAGTCTGGTTAGTAGTTTATTAATTTTAATAACTTTTGTCGAAGAAACAGCTCCTGGTTTCATTGATCTGTTCTATTTTTTTTAACTTTCTATATCATTAATTTTTTATCTAACCTTATTTATTTCCCTTCTTCTGCTAGTTTCAGGCTTCATTTGTTGCTCTTAGCTCCTTTGGGTGTAACATTACATTGCTTATTTGAGATTTTTCTTGCTTCTTGAGGTAGGCCTGTTTGCCATATACTTCCCTCTTAGGACTGCTTTTGCTGCATCCCAAAGGTTTTGGAACATCATGTTTTCATTTTCATTTGTTTGCATGTATTTTTATTATTTATTCTTTGATTTCCTGGTTGACACATTCAATGTTTAGTAGAATGTTGTTTAACCTCCATGTATTTCTGGTCTTTCCAAATTTTTTCTTGTAGGTCACTTCAAGTTTCATATCATTGTGATCTGAAAAGCTTCATAGTATGATCTCAGCCTTTTCGTGTTATGTGATCTATTCTGGAAAATGTCCCATGTGCACTTGAAAAGAACATGTATTCTGCTGCTTTAAGATGAAATGTTATGAATATATCTGTTAAGTCCATCTGGTCAAGTGTGTCATTCAAAGCCATTGCCTCCTTGTTGATTTTTTGCTTAGGTGATCTGCCCATTGATGTAAGTGGAGTGATATTATCCCCTAGTTTTGTATTATTATCAATGAGTTCCTTTATGTTTGTTATTAATTGTTTTATATATTTAAGTGATCCAAAGTTGGGGTCACAAATAATTACATTTGTTAGATTTTCTTGTTTGATAGTCCCCTTTATTATGATATAGTGCTCCTCTTCATCTCTTGTTACAGTCTTTGGCTTGAAATCTAGTTTGTCTATATTAAGTACTGTTATCCTGCTTTCTTTTGACATTCATTTGCATGATAAATATTTCTTCATCCCCTCACTTTCAACCTGCATGTGTCTTTAGGTCTAAAATGAGCCTCTTGTAGGCAGCATATAGATTTTTTTTAAATCCATTCTGACACCCTATGTCTTTTGATTGGAGCACTGAGTTCATTTACATTTAATTATTGATAGGTATGTATTTAGTGCCATCTTATTACTTATTTTGTCATTGTTTCTGGAAATTTTCTCTGTTCCTTTCTAGTCTTTGTCACTTTTGATCTTTCCTTTACACTCAGAGTCCCCTTTAATATTTCTTGTAGGGCTGGTTTAGTGGTCATGAATTCCTTTAAATTCGTTTGTCTGGGAAACTCTTATCTCTCCTTCTTTTCTTAATGATAGCCTTGCTGAATAAGGCATTCTTGGCTGCAGATTTTTCCCATTCAGCATGCCACTGTTCTTTAGATTGCCAAATTTCTGTAGAGAGATCTGCTGTTAGCCTCATGGATTTTTTTTCCCTTGTAAGTTATGGACTTCCTCTATTTTGCTGCTTTTAGGATTTTTTCTTTATCACTATATTTTGCAAATTTAACTACAATATATCTTGGTGTTGGCCTGCTTTTGTTGATTTTGATAGGAGTTCTCTGTGCTTCCTGGGTTTAGATGTCTGTTTCCTTCCCCAGGTTAGGGAAGTGTTCAGCTATTATTTCCTCAAATAAACCTTCTGTCCCCTTTTCTCTCCTCTTCTTCATCTTGGGCTGCTATGATAGGAATTACATTTGACGATGTTGCTGAATTCTCTAAGTTTACTCCATGATCCAACATTCTTCTTTCTCTCTTTCATTCAGCTTTATTATTTTTATAATTCCATCTTCTATATCACTTATTTGTCTCTCTACTTCTTCCATCCCTGTGTCATTATATCTATTTGGTTTCAATTCCTGGTTCTAAGGTTTTTCATTTTGTCCTGAATGTTTTTTAACTCTTTTATCTCTGCAGTAAGGATCTCTCTGATGTTTTCCATGCTTTTCTTTTTTTAGTATGGTCTGTTAGTCACTGTACGGTACATCATTAGTTTCTGATGTAGTGTTCCATGAGTCATTGTTTGCACATAACACCCAGAACTCCATTAATACCCTTCACTGGGCTAGCCCATCTGCCCACCACCCTCCCCTTCATGCTTTTCTTAAGCCTAGCGCTTATCATTATGATTGTTCCCTTAAATTCTGGATCAGGCATATTATTTATATCTGTTTTGATCAGATCCCTGGCTGTGACCTTTTCTTGTTCTATCTTTTGGGATAAATTCCTCAGTCTTGGCATTTTTTCCAGGTCTCTGCCTTATTCTGTGTGTTAGGAAAGCCTGTTGTGTTTCTTGCTCCTGAGAATAATGGCTTTATGAAGAAGAGGTCATATAATATCCAGGACCTGGCACTTCAGGGAGTGTCTGTGGTGTATGCTGCATGCACTCTGCTGCTGTGTTTTGGTGCTCTGTCGTTCAGGTCAGTGGTCTGCAGAAGTTCTCCTTGCCTGCAGTGGAGAATGCCTGGACCTTGGCCAAATATGATGAGTTTTAACTAGGTGTGATCTGGCCTGCTTGTTAAATGAGATCTGATGCTATTTCTACTAAAACTGAAGCTTTGCAGAACTCTATGGTTAGTAGAGTGGTGATTTGGAGAAGGGACTTACTGTACTGGTCCTTAGGCACACTTGCCTGAGAAAATCAGTACCAGCAGAGCTCCATGGGATGGGACTTGGTGTAAGCAGGTTAGGCAGCCAGTGCTGGCACTGTGCTGTTTATTGAAATTGGTTTATGTTGAGAGGTAGAATAGGAAAATGGTGCCAATCAGCTCCTTTGTGCCTGGCGAGGGGAATCTGTGCTTCTTGCTCCCAGGGAAGCCCTCCCAGAAGAGCGAATAATCTCCCCTCTTGTGTCTAAACATTTCTCAGATTGCTATTTTCACACTGTCTTTCTCCAGGACCTGGCTGGAGCATCACAGTGCACTTTGGGCTCTATCCCAGCCAATCTTGTTGACATTTAAATCTCCAAACTTTAGGGACATGGTGTGGTGGTGATCTACACATCTCTTCTGGGGGAGGGTCATGCCATGCTGGGACTGATTCAGCTTTGACCCAGATGGGCAGTCATACCACAGCACAGGGCCATGGGTTTTAGTGCAAACCAGGTCAAATAGCCAGTTTCTGGGTTAGCTGCCTTCAGCAGGTATCTCTGCCCTTAGGCTGAGGAGTGACAGAGGGAAATGGCACCCACTGTCTCCTTTGTTCCTGAGGGACATCCCTGTAAATGCCGCCTCTCACATATGCAAGACTGAACAATCTCACCCTATGCTTCTTAGATGTTCCACAGATTGGGCTGTCTGCCCTGAGGTTTCTTGCCTGCCTTCTCTCCAGGAGTAGGGCAGCACCCTCAGGGCTCTATACCAGCCAAGCCCTTGGATCTGTAAAATTCCATTCTTTGGGCCTCGCTTCTTGGAAAAACTAATGAAACTCAGCCCCTCTCATTTTCCCTGCCAGTGGCTTGGGGGAAGTGGTCTCCTCTTGTGTATCCTTGTGCACTCCACTCTCTCTTGCCTTTCTCTGTGACCAGGGCTCCCTCCCCTCCAGAGCACACATGATACATTTTTCCCCAAAGCACATCTAGGCACTTCTTACCCTCCTTGATGTGACCTCTTCCCTCCCTCTACTTGTGCAGTTTGTTCTACCAGTCCTCAGGTCGAATATCTTGGGTGTTCAGAATAATTTGATATTTATCTAAATGTGCTCAAGGGATGAAGCAACCTTAGTGTCCACCTATTATGCTGCCATCTTAGCTCCCCACCCCAGATATACATTTTATTTTATAAGACTTAATGTGGCCTAAATCCAGATTGAGGAATGAAAAACATGGGACCTGTTTTGCCCTTTAAATCGGTAGTTCTCCGTTATTGTTCAAAGGAACTTTGGATTTCCTTTTTCATGATTAAATTGTGGGGTCTACAAAATTAATGAAAGGTTTTCATCACACCATTTATCTTTAGAGGCTACTTTTTTGGGGGAAAGGTAACCCTGATGAGGAATGTCAATTACTCCTGCCTATTTGCTTAATCTAGTCTCTCTTTTTTGCTTGCTGGAGAAAGGAATGGAACTCTTTGTGTTGGTTTTAGACAGGAAAGCAATGGCAGTCTTCATATCCAGCCAATTTTAACTATTTAAAACCTTGCATCCAAGCCATATGATAAGACCACAGTTACTAGAGCCCCAAAGGCAGGAGGACTTCATGGCTTGTTAGTATAACTGAAGGCTATGTGTTCTGCAGTGTTCAAATTTCAGAATAAGTGCTAAGGAATGAGGATACATTGAGCAGGGGAGACAGGAAAACAGGCTAGGAGAGAGACCCTAGGAGATATCTTAGACAGAAAAAATAGATCTTCATTCAACTACATGTATTTATTGAGCACATACTATGTGTCAAACAATGTTCTAGGTGCTTAGGGCATGGGAGAGAACAAAATACACAAAAATATCTGCATTTGGATCCCATTTGTCATTGAGGAAGAAAGACAATAAGCAGTAAAGCTAATAAATAGATAAATCGTATTTTGTACTTGAAGAAGATAAATTATTTGGAAAAGGAAATGTTAAAAAAAGGCAAAGGGCATCAGCAGTGTTGGATGTGGGACAGTTTATAGTATTAAATACAGTTGCCAGGTCTTAGTTGGTTTCATTTCAACAAATATTTGAAGAAAGGGAAGGAGTATGCCTAAAAGCTGTCTTGGAGAAGAGCATTTCAAGCAGAAAGACCCTTCCAAACTAAATTAGGGGCATGCCTATTATGTACAGGAAACAGCATGTGGGCCGCTGTGGTTGGAGTGGCAAGACTGAGGGAGAGAATTACAGAAGAGTAAGTTAGATAAATAGTGCCAGGAAAGGGGGGTGGGATTTTTACTTCTATTCTGAGTGGAAAAGGAATCCTTGCAGAATTTTGAGGAAAGAACCACTCTAATCTGAGTTCTGCCGCTGAAGCTTTATGTAACCTCAGGCCAGACCTGTCCCATAAATAAGACTCAGTTTCTTCATTTGTATCATAAGTGTATTGGAAAAAAACAGTCATTTTCAAATTCTTTCAAGCCCAGGAAACATTCCTTATAATAGAGTCTCCTATCACCTTCCCCTGATTGATGCAAAGGAATATTGTGCTTTCAATAAAAGGAAAATAGTATCTGTATCAAATAAAACCTTTAGTGGAGGGGCACCTAGGTGGCTCGGTCAGTTAAATGTCTGCATTTGGCTCAGGTCCCGTTCCCAGGGTCCTGGGATCCAGCTTCCAGTGGGGAAACTTTTCTCCTTCTTCCTCTGTCCCTCCTCCCCGCTCATGCTCTCTGTCTCTCTCTCTCTCTCTCTCTCAAATAAGTAAATATAATCTTAAAAAAAAAAACTTCAGTGGAAGTCTAACCTATAAAATACACAAAAGTATAGCTGCTGTAGTTGAAATAAGCTGGAGAGAAGGATGAGAAAAAATATTACCTGCCCTTCATCTCATAAATGTCTTGAGTATTTCTCCAAAATCCTAAGATGTGAGGAGTACAATTTTATTTTTCAGAACTTTTATTTTAATTCCATTTAGAAAACAAACAGTGCAATATTAGTTTCAGGTTTAGAATTTAGTGATTCATCACTAACATGCAACACTCAGTGCTCATTATAACAAATGCCCTCCTTAATATCCATCACCCACTTAACCCATCCCCCACCCACCACCCCTCAAGTAACCCTCAGTTCGTTCTCTATAGTTTAGAGTCTGTATTATTGTTTGCCCTCCCCCCATATTCATTTGTCCTGTTGCTCCAATTCCACATATGAGTGGCATCATATGGTATTTGTCTTTCTCAGACTTATTTCACTTAGCATAATACATTCTAGCTCCATCCATGTCCCTAAAAACTGCAAGAGTGCATTCTTTTTTTATGGCTGAGTGATATTCCATTGTATGTGTATAAGATATATTTCTTTTTAAATTTTTTGATTATGACAATTAGCTTTAATATCTCCCTTAATATTGGCATTTTCAAGGACCAGTTACTTCTAATTGATGCATTAGAGAGTTCTCACAAGTTGCTTATGGGTGCTTATGAAGCATGTTTAGGATTTTTGTTTTAATACAATCAGCTCTTAGGACACGTTCATAGTGATTTGATTTAAATTTTTAAATTTAAATTCAATTAACATATAGTGGTTTCAGAGGTAGATTTCAGTGATTCATCAGTCTTGTGTAATACCCAGTGCTCAGTAAATCAGGTGCCCTCCTTAATGTCCATCACCACATACCCCCACCCCCTCCCTTCCAGCAACCCTGTTTGTTTCCTATGATTAAGAGTCTCTTTTGGTTTTTCTCCCTCTCTGATTTCATCTTGTTTTATTTTTCCCTCCCTTCCCCTATGATCCTCTGTTTTGTTTCTTAAATTCCACATATAAGTAAGATCATATGATAATTTTCTTTCTCTGATTGATTTATTTCACTTAGCATAATACCCTCTAGCTACATCTGGTCACTGCAAATGGCAAGATTTCATTTTTTATGGCTGAGTAGTATTCCATTGAACATATATACCACTTTTTATTTATCCATTCATCTATCGATGGATATCTGGATTCATTCCATAGTTTGGGTTGTGGACATTGCTGCTTTAAACATTAGGGTGAAGGTGACAATTTGGATCACTACATTTGTATCTTTGGTGTAAATACCTAGTAATGCAATTGCTGGGTTATAAGGTAGCTCTATTTTTAACTTCTTGAGGAACCTCCATACTGTTTTCCAGAGTGGCTGTACCAGCTTGCATTCCTACCAACAGTGTAAGAGGGTTCCCCTTTCTCCACACCCTTACCAACATTTGCTGTTTCCTGACTTGTTAATTTTAGCCATTCTGACTGGTGTGAGGTGATATCTCGTTGTGGTTTTAATTTGTATTTCTTGATGTCAAGTGATATTGGGCATTTTTTTTTCATGTCTCTGTTCCATTTGTATGTCTTCTTTGGAGAAATGTCTGTTCATGTCTTCTGACCATTTCTTCAATGGATTATTGGTTTGTTGGGTATTTAGTTTGATAAGTTCTTTATAGATTTTGGATACTGACCCTTATTTTATATGTCATTTGCAAATATCTTCTTCCATTTTTTTGGTTGTATTTGGTTTTGTCAACTGTTTCCATTGCTGTGCAAAAGCTTTTTATCTTGATGAAGTCCCAATAGTTGATTTTTGCCTTTGTTTCCCTTGCCTTTGGAGACATGGCTAGCAAGGAGTTGCTGTGGCTGAGATCACAGAGGTTGCTGCCTGTGTTCTCCTCTAGGATTTTGGATTCCTGTCTCACATTTAGGTCTTTCATCCATTTTGAGTCTATTTTTGTGTATGGTGTAAGAAAATGGTCCAGTTTCATTCTTCTGCATGTAGCTGTCCAATTTTCCCAGCACCATTTGTTGAAGAGACTGTCTTTTTTCCATTGGATATTCTTTCCTGTTTTGTCAAAGATTAGTTGACCATAGAATTAAGGGTCCATTTCTGGGGTCTCTATTCTTTTCCCTTGATCTATGTGTCTGTTTTTGTGCCAGTGCGATACTGTCGTCATGATTATAGCTTTGTAACATAGATTGAAATCCAGAAATTTGATGCCACCAGACTTGGTCTTCTTTTTCAACATTCCTTTGGCTATTTGGGATCTTTTGTGGTTCTATGCATATTTTAGGATTATTTGTTCCAGCCCTGTGGAAAAAAATGATGGTGTTTTGATAGGGATTGCACTGAATGTATAGATTGCTCTAGGTAGTGTAGACATTTTAACAATATCTGTTCTTCCAATCCATGAGCATGGGATGTTTTCCCATTGCTTTGTGTCTTCCTCAATTTCTTTCATGAGTGTTCTATAGTTTTCTGAGTACGGATCCTTTACATCTTTGGTTAGGTTTATTCCTAAGTATCTTATGGTTTTGGGTGCAATTGTAAATGGGATCAACTCCTTAATTTTTCTTTCTTCTGTGTCATTGTTAGTGTATAGAAAACCAACTGATTTCTGTGCATTAATTTTATATCCTGCCATGTTGTTGAATTCCTGTATGAGTTCTATCAATTTTGGGTGGAGTCTATTGGGTTTTCCAGATAAAGTATCATGTCATCTGCAAAGAGCAAGAGTTTGAATCTTCTTTGCCAATTTGAATGCCTTTTTGTTGTTGTTGTTGTTGTTGTTGTTGTTGTATGACTGCTGACTAGGACTTCTGGTACTATGTTGAACAACAGTGGTGAAAGTGGGCATACTTCTCATGTTTCTGACCTTAGGGGAAATGTTGTCAACTTTTCCCCATTGAGAATGATATTCCGTATGGGCTTTTCATAGATGGCTTTTATGATATTGAGGTATGTTCTCTCCATCCCTATACTGTGAACAGTTTTAATCAAGAAAGGGTATTGTATTTTGTCAAATGCTTTTTATGCATCTATTGAGATAATCATATGGTTCTTGTCCTTTCTTTTATTAATGTGGTGTATTACACTGATTTGTGGATATTGAACCACCCCTGTGACCCAGGAATAAATACCACTTGGTCCTGGTGAATATCTTTTTAATGCACTGTTGGATCCTATTAGCTAGTATCTTGATGAGAATTTTTGTATCCATGTTAATCAGGGATATTGGCTTGTAATTCTCATTTTTGGTGGGGTCTTTGGTTTGGTCTGGTTTTGGGATCAAAGTAATGCTGACCTCACAGAATGAGTTTGGAAATTTTCCTTCTATTTCCGTTTTTTTTGAAACAGCTTCAGAAGAATAGGTATTCATTCTTCTTTAAATATTTGGTAGAATTACCCTGGGAAGATATCTGGTCCTAGACTCTTGTTTGTTGAGAGATTTTTGATTGCTGCTTCAATTTCCTTGCTGGTTATGAGTCTGTTCAGATTGTCTATTTCGTCCTATTTCAGTTTCAGTAGTTTATATATTTCTAGGAATACATCCATTTCTTCCAGATTGCCCAATGCTGGCATATAGTTACTCATAATATGTTCTTATAATTGTTTGTATTTCTTAGGTGTTGGTTGTGATCTCTCCTCTTTCATTCATGATTTTATTAATTTGAGTCCTTTCTCTCTCTCTCTCTCTCTCTCTCTCTCTCTCTCTCTCAATAAGTCTGGCCAGGGTCTTATCAATCTTATAATTCTTTCAAAGAAACAGCTCCTAGTTTCATTGGTCTCTTCTACTGTTCTTCTGGTTTTTTATTTAATTGATTTCTGCTCTAATATTTATTAATTCTCTTCTGCTGTGTTTAGGCTTTATTTGCTGTTCTTTCTCCAGCTCTTTTGGGTTTAAATCTAGGTCTTGTATTTGAGACTTTTCTTGTTTCTTTTTTTTTTTTTAAAGATTTTATTTATTTATTCGACAGAGATGGAGAGAGCCAGTGAGAGAGGGAACACAAGCAGGGGCAGTGGGAGAGGAAGAAGCAGGCTCATAGCGGAGGAGCCTGATGTGGGGCTCGATCCCATAATGCCGGGATCATGCCCTGAGCCGAAGGCAGACGCTTAACTGCTGTGCCACCCAGGCGCCCCAAGACTTTTCTTGTTTCTTGAGAAAGGCTTGTATTGTTATATACTTCCATCTTAGGACCACCTTTGCTGCATCCCAAAGGTTTTGAACAGTTGTGTTTTCATTTTCAATTTTTCATGAATATTTTAAATTATTCTTTAATTTCCTGGTTGACCCATTCATTCTTTAGTAGGGCTGCTTTAACCTCCATATATTTTAGTTCTCTCCAAATTTCCTCTTGTGATTGATTTCAAGTTTCAAAGCATTATGGTCTGAAAATATGCAGGGAATGATCCTAATCTTTTGATGCCAGTTGAGACCTGATTTGTGACCCAATATGTGATCAATTCTGGAGAAAGTTCCATGTGCACTCAAGAAGATTGTGCGTTCTTTTGCTTTATAATGGAATGCTCTGAATATATCTGTGAAGTCCATCTGGTCCAGTGCGTTGTTCAAAGCCCTTGTTTCCTCATCAATCTTCTGTTTTGATGATCTGTCCATTGCAGCAAGTAGAGTTAAAGTACCCTACTATGATTGTATTATTATCAATGTGTTTCTTAAATTTTGTTATTACTTGATTTATATAATTGGCTGCTCCCATGTTAGGGGCATAAATATTTCCAATTGTTAGATCTTCTTGTTTGATAGACCCTTTAAGTATGGTATAGTGTCTTTCCTCATCTTTTATTACAGTCTTTGGTTTAAAATCTCTTTTATCTGCTATAAGGATTGCCAGTTCAGCTTTATTTTGATGTCCATTAGCATGATAAATTGTTTTCCACCCCCTCGCTTTCAATCTGGAGTTTTCTTTTGGTCTAAAGTGAGTCTCTTGCAGGCAGCATTTCAATGTGTCATGCTTTTTTAGCCAATCTGATACCCTGTGTCTTTTGATTGAGTCATTTACCACATTTACATTCAGAATAACAGGGGAAAGATATGAATTTAGTGCCATTGCATTACCTGTGAAATCACTGTTTCTATATATTGTCTCTGTTCCTTTCTGGTCTTTGTTACTTTGGGGCTCTGTCTTCGCTTAAAGGATCCCATTAATATCTCTTGCAGGGCTGGGTTAGTCACCACAAATGCTTTTAGTTTGTTTGTCCTGGAAGCTTTTTATCTCTCCTATTTTGGATGACAATCTCTAAAGTATTCTTGGCTGCACTCTTTTCTCATTTAGCACCCTGAATATGGCATGCCAGTCATTTCTGGCCTTCCAGGTCTCTGTGGATAGGTCTGCTGCCAGTCTAATGTTTTTACCCTTGTAGGTTAAGGACCTCTTGTTGAGAGCTGCTTTCAGGATTTTCTGTTTGTCTCTGAGATTTGCAAGCTTTGCTATCATATATTGAGTTGTTGACCTATTTACATTGATTGTGAGGGGGTTCTTTGTACCTCCTGGACTTGAATGCCTGTTTCCTTTTCCAGATTAAGGAAGTTCTTGTGTATAATTTGCTCCAGTATACTCTCTGCCCTTCCCTCTTTCCTCTTGTTCTGGGATCCCAGTTATTCTAATATTGTTTAACTTTATGGTATCACTTATCTCTCAAATTCTCCCCTCATGATCCAGTAGTTCTTTATCTCTCCTTTTCTCAGCTTCTTTATTTTCCATCGTTTTGTCTTCTATATTAGTAACTCTCTTCTGCCTCATTTATCCTAGCAGATTGAGCCTCCATTTTTTATTACATCTCATTAACAACCTTTTTTTATTTCAACTTGATTAGACTTTAGTTCTTTTATTTCTCTAGAAAGGGATTCTCTAGTGCCTTCTTTGCTTTCTTCAACCCCAGCTACAATCTTTATAATCATTATTCTTAACTCTAGTTCTGACATCTTACTTATATCCATACTGTTTAATCTCTGGCAGTCAGTACTGCTTCTTGTTCCCTTTTTTGAGGTGAGTTTTTCCATCTTGTCATTCTGTCCAGAGAAGAATAGATGAATGAAAGAGCAAAATACTAAAATGGCAACAATGACCCCAGAGAAATATACACTAAACAAATCAGAAGAGACCCAAAACCAATATTAATTAATTAGTTAATTAATTTAAAAAATGAGAGAGAGTGTAATAAGAGAGGTGAACAAACCAGAGCAATACACTGGATCTTGTGTGTGTTTTGGCCTGTTTGTTAGAAAAGTATATCCCAAATTTGTAAAGAAAAAAAAAAACCTTACATATGTACAAAAATAAAATTAAATCAATGAAAGGATAGAAAGTAACTGTAAAAATAAAAAGTAAGAGTAAAAAAAGAAACAATATAAAGAGACAGGTGAACAGAGAAGAGAAATACACTATATCTTGGTTGTATTTTGGTCTGTTAGAAGAAACTACATCCCAAAATTCTGAAGAACAAAAACATATATATACAAAAATAAAATGAAATACAATGAAAGGATAGAATGTAACCGTAAAGATGAAAATTCAAAAAGACCTTTAGAAAAGAATATAATCAGGCAGGTGAAGAGAACAGAGCAATACACTAGATTCTAGGTGTATCTTGGTCAGTTTGGTAGAAGAAACTGCATCCAAAAGTTGTAAAAAAGAAAAACGTTATATATATATATATATATATATACAAAAATAAAATTAAATACAATGAAAGTATAGACTGTAACTGTAAAAATGAAAATTATAAAAGGCTTAAAAAAGAGTTGATAAAATCGGAAATTGGTTGAAAAGGAAAGAGAAAAAATTAAAATTGAAAGACAAAAGAATCATGAAAAACCCCATAAATTCTATATACTATTTTCTATAGTATATACTATACTATATATAATACAAATATGTAGTATATTTTCTATACTGTATACTAGTGCTGGAGTTTTGCAGTTCTGTGTGATCAGTATACTTGGTCTTAGACAAATGTTCTTACTGATCTTCGAGGGTAGTTGTCTCTTGCACTGATTCTCAGGTGTCTTTGCCCTGGGTGGAATTGCACTTCCCTTGCCAGGGGGCCAGGCTAAGTTAGTGGCTTAGGATTGCTCTATGTGGTTTTTGTTTCCTGAAGGCTTTCCACACTGCTTTAGAGGAAGAGGATGAAAATGGCAGCCTCCCAATCTCCAGATCCAGAGCTGAAAGCTCACGTCCCCCACTCTTCAGTTCACCCTTGGGGAAACGTAGTCAATCACTCTGGTCTCCCTTGTCTCCATCCACACTTGTGCTCACCCAGCCTGAGACAGCATTTCTATCTCAGCACACAACCCTGCTTCGAGTCTCCAAATCCTGCAGACTCCTACTTGTGTGCATCCATGCCCCTCCAGAGGGAGGGAGGTCATGCACTGTTCTGCCTCTTGCTGAGCCACTGCTTAGAGAGCGGTCACGCAATTGTGCCACAGTTCAGGATTTATGGCAATACTGAGCAGAAAGCCCATTCCTGAGCTCACTGTTTGCAGCTGGCTTTCCTGCTCCAATGCCTGGGGACTCTGCTGCACTCAGGCACCCCATTCATTCTGTGACCCTGGGAATCCTAAGACCACACTCTCCCACCTAAGATTCTGCCCTACTCTGCCACCTGCGAACCTCTCAGGCAGGGGCATCCCTCAATGGAGCAGACTTCTAAAATGTTCTGATTTTGTGTTCCACTGCTATATCACTTTCTGGTAGCCAGATTACAGAGGCTCCCTCCCCCTCAGTTTATCTTCTGATATACTATCTCAGATTCACTTCTCCACACATCCTACCTTGTAAAAAGTGGTTGCTTTTCTATTTGTAGAAATACAGCAATTCTTTTCTTAGCTCTTGGGTTGAGTTCACAGGTGTTTGGAATGGTCTGATGGCTATCTGGCTGAATTCCAGTGACCAGATGAAACTAGGGTCCCCTACTCCTTGGCCATCTTCCTCCTTCTCCCCCCTTTCATCCATTTTGAAATTATTTTTGTGTATGGTGTAAAAAAGTGGTCCAGTTTCATTCTTTTGCATGTCACTGTCTGGTTTTCCCAACACCACTTGTTTAAGATACTGTCTTCTTCCCATCAGATATTCTTTTCTACTTTGTCAAAGATTAATTTACCATATAGTTGTGGGTTCATTTCTGGGATTTCTATTCTGTTCCATTGATCTACTCATCTATTTTTCTGCCAGTACCATACTGTTTTGATCACTACAGCTTTGGAATATAACTTGAAGTCCAGAATTGTGATGCCTCCAGGTTTGCTTTTCATTTTTAAGGTTGTTTTCGTTATTCAGGGTGGGGTCTTTTGTGTTTCCATACAAATTGTAGGATTGTTTGAGCTCTGTGAAAAATGCTGTTGGTATTTGTTTGGGATTGCATTAAATGTAGAGATTGCTTTCAGTAGTATGGATATTTTAACAATATTTGTTCTTCCAATCCATGAGCATAGAATGTCTTTCCATTTCTTTATGTCATCTTTGATTACTTTCATTAATGTTTTATAGTTATCAGAGTACAGGTGTTTCACATCTTCAGTTAGTTTTATTCCTAGTAATTTTTTTCGATGAGAAGGAAGAAATATATATTTTATTTATTTACTTATTTATTTAGTTAGTTAGCTATGTTCAATTAGCCAGCATATAGTACATCATTAGTTTTTGATGTAGTGTTCAATGATTCATTAATTTTTTATAACACCCAGTGCTCATCATAACACATGCCTTCCTTAATATTGTGGTCTTTGGTGTAATTGTAAATAAGATGATCTTATTTCTCTTTCTGATATTTCAATATAGAAATGTAATATAGAATCTTATAAGATTTTAATAAGATCTTCTAATAAGATCTTATTTCTCTTTCTGATATTTCAATATAGAAATATATTTCAATATAGAAATATCAGTATAGTATATATTATATAGAAATGTAATAGAGTTCCACACATTGATTTTGTGTCCTATGACTTTATTGAATTTGTTTATCAGTTCTAGCAGATTTTGGGTGGTCTTTTAGGTTTTCTATTTGTCATCTACACGTAGTGAAAGTTTGAGTTCTCTCTTGCCAACTTGGATGCCTTTTATTTCTTTTTGTTTTCTGATTACTGTGTCTAGGACTTCCAGTGCTATGTTAAAAACTCTGGTAATGGGGCGCCAGGGTGGGTCAGTCATTAAGCGTCTGCCTTCAGCTCAGGGCATGATCCCAGTGTTCTGAGATTGAGTCCCACATCAGGCTCTTCCACTGGAAGCCTGCTTCTTCCTCTCCCACTCCCCCTGCTTGTGTTCCTTCTCTCGCTGGCTGTCTCTATCTCTGTCAAATAAATAAATAAATAAATAAATAAATAAATAAATAAATACAATCTTTTAAAAAAACAAAAATAGTGGACTCTGAGAAACAAACTGAGGGCTTCAGAGGGGAGGGGGTGGGGGAATGGGATAGGCTGGTGATGGGTGGTGGGGAGGACACATTGCATGGTGCACTGGGTGTTACACGCAACTAATGAATCATCAAACTTTACATCAAAAACCAGGGATGTACTGTCTGGTGACTAACATAATATAATAAAAAAAATTTAAAAAAAAAACAACAAAACAACAACTCTGGTGAGAGTGGACATCCCTGTCTTTTTCCTGACCATACGGGAAAATCTCTGTTTTTCCCCATGGAGGCTGGATGATATTAGGTGTGGGTTTTTCACATATGGCATTTGTTGTGTTGTGGTATGTTTCCTCTAACCTTGCTTTGTTGAGGGGTTTTACCATGAATAGATGTTGTAATTTGTCATATGATTTTTCTGCATATTGAAATGATCATATGGTTCCTATCTTTTCTTTTATTAATGTGATGTATCACATTGATTTGTGAATATTGAACCACCTTTGCAACCAGGAATATATCCCACTTGATTGTAGTGAATGATTCTTTTAATGTATTGTTGGATTTTTCTTACTAGTATTTTATTGAGGAATTCGACATCTGTGTTCATGGGGGATATTGGACTATAGTTCTCTTTTTTTGGTGGTGTCTTTATCTGGTTTTGGAATCAGGCTAATTCTGGCCTCATAGAATGATTTTGGAAGTTTTTCTTCCTTTTCTATTTTTTTTTTTTTTGGTAATTGTTTGGGAAAAGTATGTATTAACTGTTCTTTAAATGCTTGGTAGAATTCACCCATGAATCCATCTGGTACTGGAGTTTTGTTTGCTGGGAGTATTTTAATTACTGATTCAATTTCTTTGCAGTTTATCATTTTGCTCGTTTTCTATTTCTTCCTGTTTCAGATTCGGTAATTTCTATGTTTCTAGGAATTTTTCATTTCTTTCAGATTGTCCAGTTTTGGGCATATAATTTTTCATAATATTCTCTTATAATTTTTTGTATTTCTGTGGTGTTGGTTGTTTCTTCTCTTTCATATGTGATTTTATTTATTCATTTAAGTCCTTCCTTTTCTTTTTGATGCATCTGGCTAGTGGTTTATCAATTTTGTTATTTTTTTTCAAAGAAACAGCTCCTAGTTTCATTGATCTGTTCTACTGTTTTTCAGTTTCTATACCATTTATTTCTGCTGTAATCTTTCTTATTCTGCCTTTTGGCTTTGTTTGTTTTTTTTTTCTAGCTCCTTTAGGTGTGAGGTTTGGTTTTTTACTTGAGGTTTATCTTGCTGCTTGAGTCAGACCTGTATAATTCCTTCTTAAGACCACTTCTGCTGCTTCTCAAAGGTATTGTACTGTTGTTTTTTTTTTCATTTTCATTTGTTTCCATGTAATATTTTATTTTTTCTTTGATTTCCTGGTTGACCCATTCATTGTTTAGTAGCATGTTGTTTCACTTTCATGTAATTGTGGTATTTCTAGATATTTTCTTGTATTTTACTTCTAGTTTCATAGTGTTACGGTCAGGATAAGTGCATGGTATGAATTCCATCTTTTTGTACTTGTTGAGGCCTGTTTTTTGACCTATTATGTGATCTATTCTGGAGAATGTTCCATGTGCACTTGGAAAGAATGTGTATTCTGCTCTTTTAGCATGGAATGCTTTGAATATATCTGCTAAGTACATCTGGTCCAGGGTGTCACTTAAAGCTATTGTTTCCTTGTTTATTTTCTATTTAGATGGTCTATCCATTGATGTAGTGGGGTGTTAAAGTACCCTACTATTTGTTACTAAAGTTTTATATATTTAGGTGCCTAAACATTTATAATTGTTAGACCTACTTGTTAGACTGTTTCCTTCATGATTATATAGTGCCCTTCTTGGTCTCTTGTTACAGTCTTTGTTTTATAGCCTAGTTTGTCTGATATAAGTATTGCTACTCCACCTTTCTTTTGACATCCCTTTGCATGATAGATATTTCGCCTTCCACTTATTTTCTTTTTTTAAGATTTTATTTATTTATTTGACAGAGAAATGAACACACAGGGTGAGCAGCAGAAGGAGAGGGAGTAGTAGACTACCTACTAAGCAGGGAGCCCAATGTGGGGTTCAATCCCAGGACCCTGGGACCATGATCTGAGCTGAAGGCAGACACTTAACCAACTGAGCCACCCATGCACCCCTCTCTTTTTACTTACTTTCAATCTGCAAGTATCTTTAGGTCTATAATGTGTCCCTTAAAGGAAGCATATAGATGGTTCTTGTGTAATTATCCATTCTATCACCCTATGTCTTTTGATTGGAGCATTTAGTAGTACATTTATGTTCACAGTAATTATGGATAGATGTGTACTTAATCTCATTTTATTACTAATTTTGTCATTGTTTCTGGAGATTTTCTCTGGTAATTTCTTGTTTTGTCAGTTTTGGTCTCTCCTTTCCACGTAAAGTGTTCCCTTTAATATTTCTTGTAGGGCTGGCTTAGTGGTCATGAACTCCTTTAATTTTTGTTTGTCTGGAAAACTCTTTATCTCTCTTTCTTTTTTGAATGACAGCCTTGCTGGATGAAATATTTTTGGCTGCAGAATTTTCCCATTCAAAACTTTGAATATATCATGCCACTTTCTTCTGGCTTGCTAAGTTTCTGTTGAGAAATCTCCAGCTAGCCTTATGGGTTTTCCCTTTTAAGGTAAGGGCTTTTGTCTTGCTGTTTTTAAGATTTTATTTTTATCACTATATTTTTCAAATTTAATTACAATATGTTTTGATGTTTTCCTGCTTTTGTTGATTTTGATGGAAGTTCTCTGTGCCTTCTGGGTTTAGATGTCTATTTTCTTCCCCAGATTAGGAATATTTTCTGCTTTTATTTCTTCAAATTGTTCTTTTTTCTTTTCTTTTTTTAATATTTTTTATTATATTATGTTAGTCACCATACAGTACATCCCTGGTTTTGATGTAAAGTTCGATGATTCATTAGTTGCGTATAACACCCAGTGCACTATGCAATACGTGTCCTCCTAACTACCCATCACCAGCCTATCCCATTCCCCCACCCCCTCCCCTCTGAAGCCCACAGTTTGTTTCTCAGAGTCCATAGTCTCTCATGCTTCATTCCCAAATTTTCTGCCCCCCTTTTCTCTCTCTTCTTCTGGGACTTCCATAATACAATTGTTATTATGTATGATGGAGTCACTGAGTGCCCTGTCTATTCTCATGTTGCATAATTCTTTTTTCTTTTTTTCAGTTTCAGTACTTTGTCCATTACTTTGTCTTCTAGGTCACTAATTCTTTCCTCTGCCTCTTCCAGCTTCCTGTTTACTGCATCGAGTGTGTTTCTAATCTCATTTATTGCACTCTTCATCTCTGATTATTTTTTAACTCTTTTATCCCTGCGGTAAGGGTCTCACTGATGTCTTCTATTCTTTACTCAAGTTCAGTAAGTATCTTTATGCCTGTTGCTTTAAATTTATTATCAAAAATGTTACTTATATCTCTTTTGCTTTTATCTATAGTAATGGCCTTATCTTTTTCTTCCATTTTGGATAAATTCCTCCATCTTTGCATTTTGTCTAAGTCTCTGTCATGTTCTCTGTGTTAGTAAAGCCAGTTATGTCTCCTGTTCCTGACAGTAACAGCCTTATGAAGAAGAGGTCATGTACTGCCCAGGGCCTACCACTTCAGAGAGTGACTCCAGTGTGTGCTTGTTGTGCTCTGCTCTTGTGTTTTGGCTGTTCTATCCTTCAGACCAGTCATCTGCTGAGGATCATCCTGCCTGCTATGGGCAGTGTTTGGTCCCTGGCCTGAATGCAGTGAGTTTTAACTAGGTTTGCTCTTGTCAGCTTATGAAATGAGATGTGACAGTGCCTCCACCAGAACTGAGGCCTTGCAAAACTGTCTGGTAAGGAGATCCAATATGGGCAGGGGTTTTTTCTGGTGTTCTAAGGGAGGGGCCAGGCATGCTGGGACTGAGTCAAGGTTGTCTGAGAAAGCAAGTCCCACTGGAGTGCATGGGGAGGGCTTGGTATAAGCATGTCAGGTGGTCAGTGTATGTTCTGCACTGTTTTCATCAGGTGTCTCTGTGTTTATGCTGGGGGGCAAGGGAAGGAAATGGTGCCAGCCATCTCCTTTGTTCCCAAAGAGATATCTTTGTGGATATGCCTCTCTTGAACATGCTCTGAGAAAAGCAAATAATCTCCCCCACTGTGTGCCCCAGGCACTCTTCAGACCACTGTTTCCACATTGTCTGCCCCCAGATTATTTGCATTCCTTCTCTCCAAGAACAGTGGAGCCTAACCCAGACAAGCCCACTGGCTCTAGCCTTTAAGCTTTACTTGTTGCAAAAACTCACAAAATTCAGCCCTTCTTGTTTTCCAGGCCAGTGGCTTTGGGGAAATGTTCTCCTTCTGTGTTCCCCTGTGTGGTCGTGTCTCTCTCACCATTCTCCTTGACAATGGCTCTCTTCCTTCCATAGCATCTGACATCCATTTCTCTCTTAAACCATGTCTCTGCACTTCCAACCTTCTTCAATAGGCCTCTTCCTTCTTTCTCATTAGTTGTGGAGTTTGTTCTGTGAATTTTCAGGTCAATTTCTGGAGTATTTAGGATGATTTGATGGTTATCTAGTTGTGTCCGTGGGATAAGCTGAGCCTAGGGCTCTCCTACTCTGCCACTGTCTTCCTTTCTCTTTAAGGAGTACAATTTTAAGTCTTGTCCTGTATTTGTTGTTTGTAAAATGTGTTCCTTAAAGATTTATTTGCAAGTGAGATCTTTCAAGAGCTTCGCAAATATTTTGTTCAGAATTCCTTTTTAAAATATGTACTTTTATGTTTTCCACTCTTAAGAAAAACTATAATGAAAACAACACACATAAATGAAAAAAATTGACAATAAATGAACCATAAATGAATAAAATTGACAATAAATGAACCATTAAAAAGCAACACATAATCAAATTATTATATGCTCACTCTGCTCATCAAAAGAAACTAATTGTCATTGGCAGATTTTATAATAAGTAAACATATAAATTTGAATTTATAGAATAAATTTGTGTTAATAAAAAACACATATTGCCATGCATATATTTGGATTCTTTGTAATAATTTTTGGAACACAGAAGTTTTATAACCACCCCCTTCCACCAAACAAACAAACAAACAAAATTTGAAAATCAATAGGCTTCCATGATTTTTTACTGGTTACTTTCAATTCTAATAACAAAAGCATTAACAGCAATGATATAAGCTAGGTCTTACTGTCACAGACAGTGGGTTCAGTTTTCTACATCTCTCAGAGCAGATAATCACCACCAGTTCTGAATATATTGGTGCAAATAAGATGCAAATATGCCAATAGCTCCAAAGTGATACTTGTGCCAACAGATCTAAATAATTTCTTTGTTCTGATCCTTCAATACTCCCCAGAAAGCAGGGTGCCTACAGAAAGACCCCTGCCTCTGCTATGTACATCTTTGCTTCCTCTTTCCTGTATGCTGCCTACTCTCTGGCACAAGCAAAATCTCCATCTGCAGTCACTGAACACTAGCTAGGATGAAAATGAACACCTTTTCCCTCATAAAGTCCTCCACTTTACGAATATGATAGTCATCCTTTCCTTTCACCAGCTCATTTCTCTAAAATCTGCTGCCTGCTATCAGATTGCTATCATCTGCTTGTGCCTTTCTGACTGCTAAGTGGATTCCTTCCAGTGTCACCAGGTGGCAAGCTCTGGGTAATGGGAATAAGAGGACCAGACTGTTTCTAGATGGCAACATTCAGCTAGCACTGGAAAAGAGGTAATGAGGCATGCTGGGAAGTGAGAAGGTAAGTTGTCATTGGTTCCAGTGATGACATAGACCCTCAAGGGCCACCAAGATGGTGATTCTTCCTGCATACACATTCTTTTAGAAGACATGACCACTAATGACCTACCACCGTACTCAGAGCAAAAGCCAAAGGTCCTACACTATCTGCATCTCCTACCCCCTTACCTTTGTGACTTTATCTCCTGCTACTCTCCCTCTTACTCCTTTCTACCTGGTTTTCTTGGTGTTCCTCAAACACACCAGACATGCTCCCACATCAGTGCTAGGCTTTTTCCCCAGATATCCACATTGCTCATTATTTCACTTCCTTCAAATACTTGCTTAAGCACTTCTTTCTAGTTGATTCCCCCCACTCTACTTAAAATTGAAACATGCCACCCCTACTAGAACTTTTTATTTTTCCTACCTTATTTTTCTTAATAAAATTTACCAACAACATACATACTTTATATTCACTTATTTGCTATCTATCTCCTTCCACCAGCATGCAGGCTTTGTGAGGGCAAAAACATTGTTTTGGTCACTATCCTATCTCCAGCAACTAGAATAGTGCCTGACACACAGTAGATTCTCAGAAAATACTTGTTGGCTGAATGTCTGGGGTTTATATTTGAAAAAACACTTAGATTCCAATCCAAGGTGATCTCTGGTCTGGGTCAGTGAGAAAAACCTTGAATTGAGTGCCAGAAGATCTGAGTTCAAGTTATGGCTGTATCATTCACTAACTAAATTAAGTTGAATAAGTCATAATAGTTTTTATGGTCTCAGTTTTCTAATGCTGATGCAGTGATCATAATAATGATTAAATGAAAGCACACTTGGAAACCACAGATAAATATTGGATTTCATTTTACATAAAATTCTATGTCTGTACCTGGCAAGATATTACCTAAGTCTAAAGATCTCCAGGGCAAGAGAGTATCTGTCTCTTTAGACCCTTGCCAACAGTGAATATTATTAACTTTAAAAAAATTTTTGCCAGTCTGAGAGGTGAAAATTAAATCTTCCCATTTCAATTTGCATGAATTTCATTCTAACAATTATAGTATCATTTTCAATGTTTGTTGACCATTTAGCTTTCCTTTGTCATGAAACTCCTGTTCATATGTTTTACACAATTTTTGTTGTTGTTGAAATGACTGCCAATTTCTTACTGATGCATGACTTATTTGTAGTGTATGAAAATTAGCTCTATATCTACTGTGCATAATAGTGAATATTCTTTCTAGTTTATCTCTTCTATTTCTCTAGTTCATCATGTTTGTTTTGTTCTTTTTTTGGGTAAACTTTGTTTCTAGATTTTTTTTTGGCCATAAAAAGAAGTTTCTGAATTATTATTTTAATATGGTCAAATGTATCAATTGTTTTATTTATGGTTTCTAGATTTTGTTCTTGCTACAAAGGTCTTTACCATTCCAAGATTATAAATATATTTGCTAATGTTTTCTTATAGAATTTGTATGTTTCCGTTTGTTTTCATATTTAACACATTTGGGATTTATTTTGGTGTAAGTAATGAAAGCTTTTCTTTTTCAAACAGTCAGTTTTTGCAGGATCAATTATTAACACTCTTTCAATCACTGATCAGAAATAAAGCCTTTAAAATATGCTAAATTTCCAAAAATAGTTGGATCTATTTCAGGACTCTATTTTGTTCCACTGCTTTCTGCACTTTTTCCCCAGACAGTTCCCAAACAATTCCCAAACAATTTTACTCTGCATAGCTTTATAATATGCTCTTTTTAAAATATCTGATAGGGCTGACCTCATGCTGTTCTCCCTCCCTCACTCCCTCTCTCACTCCTTCACTGCTCATGTCATATTACTCTTCTAATTCAGATTTTTTTCTGGATATTTTGCATATAAATTTAGTAGCATTTTTTTTCAAATTTCCTCCAACATCTTGCCAATATTTCCATTGTAAATCACATTTCATTTTTTATTAAAATCTTGGGCAGTGTGCAAAAATATCTTTCTATTTACTTATGTCTTCTTTTAAGACCTTTTAATTCTTTGCATAGGTGATGTGCATTTTGTGTTTATTCCTAAGAATTTTATCATTTTGGTTACTATTATAAATAAAATATTATACAATTATATTTTCTATGTAATTGGGTACTGGAAAGTTATAGAATTTATGTAATAAATTTGTAACCAGCCATCATAGTGAATTATCTTATTGCTTTGAATAGTTTTTAGTAATTTATCTTTTCATCATATGCAATACTATGTATCTGCAAATTAAATCAAGGTAATATTCTAATGTTTGTAAATTTTATTTCTTTCTTTTGTCTAATTGCTTTGGCTAATGATTTCAGAACACTTAAATAATATTGGAGATAAGTTGAATTCATGTCCTGTTCCATTTAATGGCAATGATTTTAATGGCTTACCATTAAGGATGATCTAGACACACATACAGAGACACATATATATAGTATAAACCTACATATTTCTTTTTTTAGAAATCAGTAATGCATGTTAGATTTTGTCAAATGTCTTCTTGGAAAACTGATAAGATATCAGTTTTCCTCCTCTGGCTATTAATATAGTGAATTATATGAACATATTCTTTAATATTAAACCATTACTGTCTTTGTGGAATGAACTCCTCTACTTTGTCTTAATATAATTAATCAAGCAATACAAAGTCTGCAGACCTTTATTCACAGTTACAAAGTTGAACTTTGAAAAGCAAAAAAGACCAAAAAAAACAACATCCCAAACCCCCCAAATATGCTAATCTGGCAGTAAAACTTGATCTGAATGGATATAAGATTATAGACTTTATTTATTCTAATTATTGTTGCTCTTTATACCTTTTGCTTCTGAGATATTAAAGTATTTGACTATATGACACTTTCCCATACCCCAATTGAAAGGTTACATAATAAACAATGAGGCCACCATGCTACATTTCTAAAATTTAAAACACTAAATTCTGAAACAAATTTGGCCCCAGCAGTTGCATACAAGGGACTGTAGATCCATAATACCTGATGGAGTGCAGAAGGAGAGACTGGAGGCAGAGGGATCAATTTTTGAGTTGGGCTTTGAATGATGAGTAATAGTTCACATGAGAAAGAAAGAAATGGCATTCCTGGCAGACGCATGAGAAGAATTGGTATGTTTTGAGGAAAATAAGTTCGGTATGGCTGAAGGGTAGGGTGTGTGGAGGGAAGGACTGGTGGAAAATGAGGTTAGTCAGATAAACTTGAAACAAATTATGAAAGCCTTTGCATGCTTAGAAGTGTGAATTAAATACTCTTGTGTCTGAGATATTTCTACAGTAATTTGAGGGTGGGAATGGGGATAAAGGTAAGTATTGGGTGGGGCAGAGACAGGAGTTAGAATGTGTCAGTGATAAACAACCTTCCAAATAATAAAACTCCAGGCCCCAATGGTTTTCCTGGGGAACTCTACCAAANAGACGGTTTTCCTGGGGAATTCTACCAAACATTCAAAGAAGAAATAATACCTATTCTCCTAAAGCTATTTCAAAAAATAGAAACAGAAGGAAAGCTACCAAACTCATTCCATGAGGCTAATATTACCTTGATCCCCAAACCAGGCAAAGACCCCCACAAAAAGGAGAATCAGAGACTGATTTTTCTAATGAATATGGACACTAAAATCCTCAACAAAACCCTTGCTAATCGAATCCAACAGTACATTAAAAGGATTATCCATCATGACCAAGTGGGATTCATACCTGGGATGCAAGCATGGTTCAACACTTGCAAATCAATCAATGTGATACATCATATCAACAAGAAAAGACTCAGGAACCATATGATCCTCTCAATTGTTGCAGAAAAGGCATTTGACAAAATACAGTATCCTTTCCTGATTAAAACCCTTCAGAGTGTAGGAATAGAGGGTACATTTCTCAATCTCATAAAAGCCATCTATGAAAAGCCTACTGCAAGCATTATTCTCAATGGGGAAAAGCTGGAAGCCTTTCCCTTAAGATCAGGAACACGACAAGGATGCCCACTCTCGCCACTATTATTCAACATAGTACTAGAAGTCCTTGCAACAGCAATCAGAAGACAAAAAGGGATCAAAGGTATCCAAATCGGCAAAGAAGAAGTCAAACTGTCTCTCTTTGCAGATGACATGATACTCTATATGGAAAACCCAAAGGAATCCACTCCCAAACTATTAGAAGTTATAGAACAATTCAGTAAGGTGGCAGGATACAAAATCAATGCCCAGAAATCAGTTGCATTTCTATACACGAATAACGAGACTGAAGAAAGAGAAATTAGGGAATCCATCCCATTTACAATAACACCAAAAACCATACGTTACCTTGGAATTAACTTAACCAGAGACGTAAAGGACCTATATGCTAGAAACTATAGATCACTTTTGAAAGATATTGAGGAAGACATAAAAAGATGGAAAAATATTCCATGCTCATGGATTGGAAGAATTAACATAGTTAAAATGTCCATACTACCCAGAGCAATCTACACTTTCAATGCTATCCCGATCAAAATACCGAGGACATTTTTCAAAGAACTGGAACAAATAGTCCTTAAATTTGTATGGAACCAGAAAAGGCCCCGAATCTCCAAGGAACTGTTGAAAAGGAAAAACAAAGCTGGGGGCATCACAATGCCGGATTTCGAGCTGTACTACAAAGCTGTGATCACAAAGACAGCATGGTACTGGCACAAAAACAGACACATCGACCAATGGAACAGAATAGAGAACCCAGAAATGGACCCTCGGCTCTTTGGGCAACTAATCTTTGATAAAGCAGGAAAAAACATCCGGTGGAAAAAAGACAGTCTCTTCAATAAATGGTGCTGGGAAAATTGGACAGCTACATGCAAAAGAATGAAACTTGACCACTCTCTCACACCATACACAAAAATAAACTCCAAATGGATGAAAGACCTCAATGTGAGACAGGAATCCATCAAAATTCTAGAGGAGAACATAGGCAACAACTTCTATGACATCGGCCAGAGCAACCTTTTTCACGACACATCTCCAAAGGCAAGAGAAATAAAAGATAAAATGAACTTATGGGACTTTATCAGGATAAAGAGCTTCTGCACAGCCAAGGAAACAGTCAAAAAAACTAAGAGACAGCCCACGGAATGGGAGAATATATTTGCAAAGGACACCACAGATAAAGGACTGGTATCCAAGATCTACAAAGAACTTCTCAAACTCAATACACGAGAAACAAATAAACAAATCATAAAATGGGCAGAAGATATGAACAGACACTTTTCCAATGAAGACATACAAATGGCTAACAGACACATGAAAAAATGTTCAAAATCATTAGCCATCAGGGAAATTCAAATCAAAACCACACTGAGATACCACCTTAAGCCAGTTAGAATGGCAAAAATAGACAAAGCCAGAAACAACAATTGTTGGAGAGGATGTGGAGAAAGGGGATCCCTCCTACATTGTTGGTGGGAATGCAAGTTGGTACAGCCACTCTGGAAAACAGTGTGGAGGTCCCTTAAAAAGTTAAAAATTGAACTACCCTATGACCCAGCCATTGCACTACTGGGTGTTTACCCCAAAGATACAGACGTAGTAAAGAGAAGGGCCATATGCACCCCAATGTTCATAGCTGCATTGTCCACAATAGCCAAATCATGGAAGGAGCCGAGATGCCCTTCAACAGATGACTGGATTAAGAAGCTGTGGTCCATATATACAATGGAATATTACTCAGCTATCAGAAAGAACGAATTCTCAACTTGCTGCAACATGGACGGCACTGGAGGAGATAATGCTAAGTGAAATAAGTCAAGCAGAGAAAGACAATTATCATATGGTTTCTCTCATCTATGGAACATAAGAACTAGGATGAGCAGTAGGGGAAGAAAGGGATAAAGAAAGAGGGGTAATCAGAAGAGGGAATGAAACATGAGAGTCTATGGACTATGAGAAGCAAACTGAAGACTTCAGAGGGGAGGGGGGTGGGGGAATGGGAGACTGGTGATGGGTAGTAAGGAGGGCATGTATTGCATGGTGCACTGGGTGTTATACGCAACTAATGAAGCATCGAGCTTTGCATCAGAATCCGGGGATGTACTGTATAGTGACTAACATAATATAATAATAAAATTAAAAAAAAGGAAATAAAAGAATAGTCTCTGAAAACCCGGAATACTTAAAGTGGCAAATTCCACATCCAGAAGCTGGGGTGGGGGAGGGGAATTTCCTTTTAGGTTTTAACATTCCCAGCCTTCTAAAAAGTCTGGAAAACCGAAGACTACAGTCACAATAGTAGACACCAATTTATTGATGTTTAGATGGAACTAGTCTTATAATTCAACAGGGAAATGAGAGACACCACGGAAAAAAAATTATGACTGAGTAATATTTTCAAGCAGCTAAGTTTTGAAAAATCTCCATGGAAATACTGTGCCGCATAAGACAAAAATTGACAAATATACTTGAGGATACAAGCTGCCATTGAAAGATCTTAGATACAGAATTCAAATATACCAGGATTCAAACTTTGTCCTTCCACTTCTCTGAGTCTGTGTTCCTTCATGTGTAAAGAAGCAGATGGTATAAGTATTTTAATGGTTCTTGTGAAGACTAAATGTCTATAAATCAGAAGAAATTTTAACCTCTGTTGGCAACTACATTTGGGGAAAATATGTTAGCCGTATTTTCATCAAATATTGAGGACAGATTCAGGATAGTCCACCTTAATATATAAGTTCATAATGTGCTTGAAATTCTCTTTGGTGTAGCCTAGAGGCACTTCAAAAATAAGCAGTCATTTTCTAGGAAAACTGAAATCAATTATGGATTTTCAAAAAATATTAAGTATACTTCTTAGTCACGTTTTATATAAGAATATCTTAATCTGTATTTATGTAACTATAAGATATTTTATATTTATTTATATAAGTATAGAACATATTTTATAAATTGAGATGTGTTAAATATTCTGTATTTAGTCTTAAAATATAGATGAAAAAGTGTCCCTGAAATTCACTCCTCTCTCCACTCTTGTACCATGAATTCTGTGTTGGTTTTGCCCTTTGTCAGCAGGTTTATAGATCTGAAACATGACCTTCTCTACTAGACACAGACTCCTGGGAAACCTACATCTATCACTTTCACTCTGATTGTTCCTGTCCCTGGGAGTAGCCCTGCCAGGCCAGTCTGCCTTCCCTAACCCCCTTAGAATTCTGATAAACAAAATGTTCTACTCCTTGTTACAGAATGTATCATCCTGTCTCCCTCTAAAAAGAAGAAATTTGGTGGTCTTTAAGATGCACAATGTGCTGATTAAATTAAATTTATAGTAGGCTAGGTGACGTTAGATGCCGATACCAAGAGGAATGAGCAGGAGAAAGTTTTCCTACTGGCTCAAGTCATCCACCTATGTCTCTACTTTCAGTCTAGTGAAGAAGGCACTGTAGTGAATAAGGAAAATACACAGACAAAAATACTCCATACAGTGTGATAAGTGTAAAGATGAAGATTTGGGACAACCCAACCCAGATAAAGTGGGGAAAAAAGAAAAGAGGGGTTTTGAGTGAATATTTCAGAAAGGACACAGAGATCACTTGAAGGATGAGCAGAAGTTATCAGGTAACAACAGGCCGTTCAGACTAGGGTGAGGTAGGGGCATTTGGAGAACCTAAACAAAGGCACAAATCAAATAGAAATATTATAGTTAAGGGGTGCTTGGGTGGCTTATTCGGTTAAGCAATTGACTATTGATTTCAGCTCAGGTTGTGATCTCAGGGTTATGAGATCAAACCCCACATCAGGCTCCAAACTGGGCATGGAGGCTGCTTAAGATTCTTGCTCTACAGCTGTTCTTCCCTACTCCTTCTCTCTCTAAAAAAAAAAAGAGAGAGAAATTCTAAAGTTAAAAGCCACAAAAAGATGAACCAAAAAGATGCCTGGAAGAAGGCAAGGTCCAGATAAATGACGTACTTGAAATACATGCCAAGAAACCCAGAGAGCAATGATGAGACACCTAAACGAGAATGTTATAATAAAATCTATGATGGACAAACATACCCTGGTAGAAGTGTAGTGTGTGCATTTGAGAGAGGTAAGTAAACAACAAGATTATTTAGGAGTCCAGGTAAGAAACCATGTGAGCCTGAACCAAGCCATAGCAGAAGCTGAAGTAGTTGCAGTAGCTCCCTGTACTGTCTACAGCCAAAAACTTAGCTTCCAGGTATATGAGCACAGGGTTGACAAAACACTTACCTTGCATTTCAGATGTTACAAAAATCATAAAAGGAAATTCCATAATCCCATCTATCAAATTTTCTTATTTTGTGTTCTTATATTACCTATCAGTCAAAGGTTCTTGGAATCTTCCCCAATAGAGACCTCAAACACCAAAATTCCCTTAATCTGAGATGCCCCCTCGCTGTGGAGTCAATTGTACTCCTATCAAGCTTGACTGTAAAACTAAATTAAAACAATTAGATAAATTTGGTTTATATTGGCTCTGGAAACATTCTTAACCCACCCCTGGGACTGCTCTTCTTGCTAAGCTCTGTTACCCATAACTGCCTACGATGTTGGATACCTTACTTGTTTTGACTTGGCATTATTTCATGATCACCTTTTCTTGTCTCCAATGATCCAACTTTTGGAGTGATCTTGGACTTTTGTACATTATTGACCATTCCTATTTGAGAACTTAGACTGAAGTTTCTGGCACTCCCTCCCTAGTGCCCATCAGTGAGAAGTGAGATTGTTCACACAAAAGCCTAGTAGAATTTCCCTTAGTAAATCTGAAAGCATTTGTTTAGAGTGGTGTTTCCTGAATTGCATTCAGTAGAACACTATAACTCTGGAAAGTATCAAAAAGTGTTCCATGAACAGAAGATTCTACAGTCAAATATGTCTGAAAAAGCCTCCATTGTTGAGTTCTTCTGTAGTGATTCATAAAAACCAACATGTTTTAATGGCTATGAGGAGTCTTCTCATGAAGAAATGTGTTTAATGTTTAACCCAGTACTTACAAGCTTATCTGCCCAAGAAAACATTTTGTTTCTCATAGAATATCTTTGAAAATCCTGTCATATATTACAACTTTAGGAATATTAGTTACATGTTTGGTTTGTTTCAGTGTCTTTTAAAATATCATAAGAAAACATTATGGTGGAAAGAATGAGATTTGAAGTTAGGTAGAAGAGCTACATTCCAGCCCTTGTTCTCCACTTAAATGGCCTTGAACAAGTCCCTTTACATCTCTGAGATTTCCCTTCCATCTATAGGGGTTTAAAAAAACCCCATATATATATATATATATGTATATATATATACACACACGTACATATATATGTATATGTACATTTATATGTAATAAATAATACAATATATATATAAGGGTAGCCCTAAATAAATAATACATAATATATTTAAGCTATATATATTTTAACATATAAAGAGCTATATATATTTTACAAATATCATATATAATATTATATACATTATATAATAAAATACTGACAGCAGCAGCAATAAAATTCTAAGGCACTGAGTGTTGACTACATACCGGGTAATTGTTTTGACTCATAAAGCTCTTAGTAAATGTCATTTGTTATTATAAATGCCAATAGTTTTTATATGTGGTTCTAGTCTTTATCCCATATCACTTCCCTTAGATAACCAGGGTTTTGGGATAGATGATTTTAGTAACCTCATTCTTTTTTTTTAAATATTTTTTATTATATTGGGTTAGTCACCATACAGTACAGCCCTGGTTTTGATGTAAACTTCCGTGATTCACTACTTGCGTATAACACCCAGTGCACCATGCAATATGTGCCCTCCTTACTACCCATCACCAGCCTATCCCAATCCCCCACCCCCCTCCCCTCTGAAGCCCTCAGTTTATTTCCCATAGTTCATAGTCTTGTGGTTAATTCCCCCTTCTGTTTAGCCCGCACTTTCTTCTTCCCTTTCTTCTCCTACCGATATTCCTACGTCTTATGTTCCATAAATGAGTGAAACTCTATGATAATTGTCTTTCTGTGCTTGACTTATTTTGCTTAGCATTACCTCCTCCAGTGCTGTCCATGTTGCAGCAAATGTTGAGAAATCATTCTTTTTGATGGCTGAGTAGTATTTCATTGTATATATGGACCACATCTTCTTAATCCAGTCATCTGTTGAAGGGCATCTCCATTCCTTCAACAATTTAGCTATTGTGGAAAATGCTGCTATGAACATTGGGATGCATATGGCCCTTCTCTTCACTAAGTCTGTATCTTTGGGATAAATACCCAGTAGTGCAATTGCTGGGTCATAGGGTAGCTGAACTTTTAACGTTTTAAGGGACTGGTTTCCAGAGTGGCTGTACCACTTGCATTCCCACTAACAATGTAGGAGATCCCCTTTCTCCACATCCTCTCCAACATTTGCTGTTTCCTGCCTTGTCAATTTTTGCCATTCAAACTGGCACAATGTGGTATCTTAGTGTGGTTTTGATTTGAATTTCCCTGCTGCCTAATGATTTTGAACATTTTTTCATGTGTCTGTTAGCCATTTCTATGTCTTCATTGGAAAAGTGTCTGTTCATATCTTCTGCCCAATCTTATGATTTGCTTATTTGTTTCTTATGTATTGAGTTTGAGAAGTTCTTTGTAGATCTTGGATACCAGTCTTTTATCTGTAGTGTCATTTGCAAATATATTCTCCCATTCTGTGGGCTGCCTCTTAGTTTTTTTGACTGTTTCCTTGGCTGTGCAGAAGCTTTTGGTTTTGATGAAGTCCCACAACTTTGTATTCTCTTTTGTTTCTCTTGCCTTTGGAGATGTATCATGAAAAAAGTTGCTGTGGCCAATGTCAAAGACGTTGCAGCCTATTTTCTCCTCCAGGATTTTGATTTATTCCTCGAGGTCTATCATCCATTTGGAGTTTATCTTTGTGTATAGTGTGAGACAGTGGTAAAGTTTCATTCTTTCACATGTAGCTGTCCAATTTTCCCAGCACCATTTTTTGAAGAGACTGTCTTTTTTCCACCGGAAGTTTTTTCCTGCTTTATCAAAGATTAGTTGCCCAAAGAGCCGAGGGACATTTCTGGGTTCTCTATTCTGTTCCATTGGTCTATGTGTCTTTTCTTGTGACAGTACCATGCTTTCTTGGTGATCACAGGTTTGAAATCCGGCAATGTGATGCCCCCACCTTTGTTTTTCCTTTTCAATAATTCTTTGGCGATTCAGGGCCTTTTCTGGTTCCACACAAATTTAAGGGCTGTTTGTTCCAGTTCGTTGAAAAATGTCATTGGTATTTTGATCGGGATGGCATTGAAAGTGTAGGTTGTTCTGGGTACCATAGACATTTTAACTATGTTAATTCTTCCAATCTATGAGAATGGAATATTTTTCCGTCTTTTTATGTCTTCTTCAATGTCTCTCAAGAGTGATTTGTAGTTTCTAGAATATAGATCCCTTACGTCTCTTGTTAAGTTAATTCCAAGGTAACGTATGGTTTTTGGCGCTATTGTAAATGGGATGGATTCCCTATTTTCTCTTTCTTCAGTCTCATTGTTCGTGTATAGAAATGCAACTGGGGGCACCTGGGTGGCACAGCGGTTAAGCATCTGCCTTCGGCTCATGGCGTGATCCCAGCATTCTGGGATCGAGCCCCACATCAGGCTCCTCTGCTATGAGCCTGCTTCTTCCTCTCCCACTCCCCCTGCTTGTGTTCCCTCTCTCGCTGGCTGTCTCTATCTCTGTCAAATAAATAAAAAAAATTAATAAAAAAAACAAGAAATGCAACTGATTTCTGAGCATTGATTATGTATCCCACCATATTACTGAATCGCTCTATAAGTTCTAGTACTTTGGGGGTGGATTCTTTCGGGTTTTCCATATAGAGAATCATGTCATCTGCAAAGAGAGACAGTTTGACTTCTTCTTTGCCAATTTGGATACATTTTATCCCTTTTTGTTTTCTGATTGCTGTTGCAAGGACTTCTAGTATTATGTTGAATAATAGTGGCGAGAGTGGGCATCCTTGTCATGTTCCTGATCTTAAGAGAAAGGCTTCCAGCTTTTCCCCATTGAGAATAATATTTGCTGTTGGCTTTTCATAAATGGCTTTTAATGATTGAGGAATGTGCCCTCTATCCCCGCACTCTGTAGGGTTTTAATCAGGAAAGGATGCTGTATTTTGTCAAATTATTTTTCTCCATCTATTGAGAGGGTCATACAATTCTTGGCTTTTTTCTTGTTGATATGATGTATCACACCAATAGATTTGCTAATGTTGAACCACCCTTGCATCCCAGGGATAAATCCCACTTGGTCATGATGGATAATCCTTTTAATGTACTGTTGGAGCCTATTAGCTATGATCTTGTTAAGAATTTTGGCATCCATATTCATCCAGGATATCGATCTGCAATTCCTCTTTTTGATGGGGTCTTTGCCTGCTTTGGGGATCAAGGTAATATTGGCCTCATAGAATGAGTTTGTTAGTTTTCCTTCTGTTTCTCTTTTTTGAAACAGCTTCAGGAGAATAGGTATTATTTCTTCTTTGAATGTTTGGTAGAATTCCCCGGGGAATCCATCAGGCCCTGGAGCCTTGTTTTTCGGGAGGTTTTTGATCACTGCTTCAATCTCTTAATAATTAATTGGTCAGTTAAAAAAATCAGTTTCTTCCTTTTTCTGTCTTGGTAGTTTATAGGTTTCCAGGAAGGCATCCATTTTTTCCAGGTTGTTTAATTTATTCACATAAAGCTGTTGATAAAAGTTTCTAATTATCCTTCCTATTTCATTGGTGTTGGTTGTGACTTCTCCCTTTTCACTCATAATTTTATTAATTTGGGTCCTTTCTCTATTCTTTTGGATAAGTCTTCTCAGTGGCTTATCGATCTTATTTATTCTTTCAAAGAACCAACTTCTAGTTCTGTTGATCTGCTCTACTGTGGTCCTGGTTTCTAATTCATTGATCTCTGCTCTAATCTTGATCCACTGCTTTCTCGTGCGTGCATTAGGCCTGTTCTTCTGTTCCTGTCCCAGCTTCTTGGGGTGAGAATATAAAAACTTCATTTTAAATTTTTCTATTGTTTTGAGTGAGGCTTGGATGGCTATGTATTTCCTCTTAGGACTGCCTTTGCTGCGTCCCATAGGTTTTGGATTGTTCTGTTTTCATTCTCAGTGGACTCCATAAATTGTTTAAATTGACTTTTGATTTCTTGGTTTATCTAATCATTTTTCAGCAGGATGGTTCTCAGTTTCCAAGTGTTTGAGTTGCTTCCAAATTTTTCCTTTTGATTGAGTTCCAATGTCAAAGCATTGTGGTCTGAGAATATGCAGGGAATAAATTCAGTCTTTTGGTATTGTTTGAGACCAGTTTTGTGACCCTGCATATGATCTATTCTGGAGAACGTTCCATGTGCATTCGAAAAGAATGAGTATTCTTTTTTTTTTTTTTAAATAATTAATTTTATTTTATTATATTATGTTAATCACCATACAGTACATCCCCC